>NC_089693.1:1282500-1447500 GCF_031753505.1 Anomalospiza imberbis | reverse complement strand
AGTGTTCCTTTGTCCACATCCCAAATTCCAGCCACCGTTTGGAATTTCCTGCCCAGCCTGGAGGCTGGATCAGGAACCAGAACTGATGGCACATGGAACATGCAGCCCGTGATCACAATATATTGAATTTATTTGGCCTGGGTTTTGTTTAAAGTGGAAGAAGAGGAATATTAACCCTTTAATCAGCTTTATCAGGTGTCCAGTCGTGGAGTATGGAATGTTCAAGGTGGGTCAGGAGGAATGTGGTTCATCCTGTCCAGGGGGAGGGCAAGGATTCACCAGCAGTGAATATTCCTCATTAAATCTAATGGGGTCGTGCCAGTGGAAGTTAATTTATTGTCACTTAATATGTTTTATTAACCTCACTGTGAAAAGCACAGTGCTACGACACTGCCTCTGCAGAGCCTGAGCAAAATGCAAATTTTAACTTATTGCCATTTTGTTATTGCTTTCAAATAATTCCTGGTTTTCCAAGTGATATTTGCATGTTATTTTTTGGCCTAGTTCTTAAAACCCAATGTCTTCAGGGTAAGGAAATCAGCTGCATTTTGAGGCTGACTTTTAAATGGTTTGAAAATGTTAGGCAGCAGTTTTAGTGCCTTAAAATTGGGTGAGAGAACAAAATGAAGCCTCGAGACTAAAGTTTAAATACTCAGAGCAAGCTTTTTTCTAATTACTGTAGCTTAATACTAGAGGAGTAAAAAAAAATAAATAAAATCAATATATTTCACTTAGATGAGTTCTCCAAGTGCCTGGTACCACTGTGCTGACTGCAGTATGTAAGTTTGGTAAGAAATGACCAAAAATTAAACTGGTAAATTAAATTTCTCTGTATTTTCTCATGTTCTGTGTGCAATTGCCACAGCACCTTAGAATGCTGATCACTTGTAGTAATTGTCTTTGTAATTAGGCTGAAATATCCACTTTGCTGTTTTCTACATGAAAGCACTGAAATACTGAGCAGATTTTAGCCAAATTCAGTTTTCCCTGAGTTTCTGATGATTTTCCATGTGCAGATAGATGGAAATGTAAGAATCTTGTTCCTGGATCAGTCACATTTTTATGCCAAACACTGAAAACTGGGATGAATCCTGATGGCTTAAACAATTAATATCCCTGGTGGTGGCTGCCTGTGGAGCTGTGGCTGTTTGCACAGACCCCACAATTCCTTTGGAATTCCACCAATTTGAAAATTACAGCCTTAAAAATTATAGTTACAGTGCTGCTGTCATTTCCTGCAGTCTTTTTGAACGTGAGCATGGGATCAGCTGGAACTGTGACCTGCAAAGAGATAATCCAGGCTCAGACAGGCTGTCACTCACCTTTCCTCTGCAACAAAGTGAGCAGGTAGCACTGAGACATCTCCTTAATGAAGTGGCTTTGGTGCCTTTTATCTGTGTGAAGGACAAAATTACCGGCATTCTTGCTTAATGATGGTGTCATTTTTTCCCCCCCTCCCCCAGTGTTTACCAAAAAGAAAAAAAAAAAAAATCCAACAACATGAAAGACTCCCAGCAAAATGGTCTGCATGGTTAAATTAGAAAACTCTGTAGGGCTGTAACATTCAGGTCTGTATTTAAAATGAGAGAAAAACATGAAGTTTCATCAGTAATAAAAGTAAATTCAGAAAAATGCTGCAATGAGTGCTGTCAGATTTGAAATAAGGGGTTTTTTTTCAGCTTTTTTGAATCCAGAAATCTGATTTTCCCCCCCCCCAAATCCGTACCAGGGGTTTTCTGACTGCAGTTTGAGGGGGCTTTCCTTGTTTTCCAGGATATTCCCAGCACATCCGTGAGCACATCCCTGACCTTGCTCTCCAGCAGAACCTGCAGATGGGGAGGCTCTGTGACATCCTGGGTATGTGATCAGCTCCTGCTTTCTGACGATCCCCCAGCTGGCACTGAAAGAAAACAACCCACGCACTTTATTTTGGTATTAATATTAAATATGGAGCACGGGAGAAGCTGAGAAGGAATCGTGGCATTTCCTGGCCATGTTGTCCATAAAAAATCCTGCTGCTGAGGTGGAGCAGGCTCACACAAAGATGTGCTGCAAAAGAGCAAGCCTTATTTAAACCCAATTTTTTTTCCTTTTAAATCAGCAAATGAGGCAAAAGGCATCTATTTAAAAGTTTGTTTTTTTTTTTCCTGATGGGCTTCTTTTAAGCAAAGCAGGGAAGGATATTATTTAGCAGTGACCAACTTCATTGGCTTCCTGGAATGACATATTTTACATGATTCATGTATATTTCAGGATCATGATTATTTTATAAATGCCATTTAGTAAGTTTGGAACAAAAATATATTAGATCCAGAAATTTACAGTTGCCTAAAATAATAATGTAATTGCCTTTATATATTATCTAGGCACTAATACTGTTTTTTTCGACTGTACTGTTTTATTTTTTTCATTTTTTTGGCTGTTAAATGATAGAAACTTAAAGGGACAAAGTCACACTTTAAACAGATTTTTTTTTTCTGATTTCTGAACATGAAAATTGGTTCTGCTATAAAATATACTACGAGGAAGATGCAAACTAGTGAAATATTAACTAAATGATGGAGTGGATCATGTGCTTTACCTGTGCCCGGCAGAGGAGCACTGAGATTTGCCTCTTTGGTTTGGTTTTTCTTTGGAAAAGCAGAGGATTTCCTCGCTGGCTGTGACCTCCTGTGAGTTAAGCTGTCCCTGGAGCCCCACTGTGTCCTGAGGAGACTTTATCTCTCTTTATAGGGCAGTGCTACAGCAGTCAAGTGTGCTGCAGCTTTTTATTCCCCAAACTCACTTGAGTTGTCAGTTTTTCACTTGAGTATTGGATGGTGCTGAACTCTTCTATTAGTTGTTTTTAAAATTTTTCTGGTAAACAATTATACAAAGACTCTTCTTGTGGGCTCTGTGGTACTTTAATGCCTCAGGTGAGTTCTGGCCTCACTTTTTAAATGTGGATTATTTCCCTGCAGCTCTGGCAAAACAAAATCAAGCAATGGGATCTCTTACTCACTTTACAACATTTGGCTCAGGGTTTCCTTGTCCAGTCCTTGCTCTGCTGCAGTCATTGCATGGAATGGCAGTTATCCCTGGCACTTGTGCACAATAAAAACATTGCAAGGCTTCCCAGTGATTTGGATCAAAATCTTGGAGTGCTCTTTGCCTATTGATGCCTCAAGGCCCATTAATTCATTAGCTCATCTATTACCATTAATATTTTAGCAGAACAGAGTGGTTAAAGTGTTCCCAAACTGCCTGCATTACAGATTTTCCTTCTCTGTGGACACAGCCCTTCAGCCCAAGCTGTTTTCCATGAGGAAAAGCAGATTTCCACACCGTGCTGCCCTGCACACTGCCATGCCCAGCAATGGTTATTGAGGATACCCCACCCTGAGCTTTTGTGTGGGCAGCACAGGAGTAGGAACAGCCCATGGAAAATCCAGGCAGCGTAGAAAATTGCAATTTCCTCAGCTTTCTCAACTGAATGGCTCAGTTTTATAATTTACTGGCATTAATGGGATACATTTTTAAGGCAGTTCAATCCCCATTGACGTTAATGGGCGTTGGGCTCACAAACCCCCCTGCACCACTTCCCAAACCCTGCCCCAACATTGAATCCCAGGAAGCAGCTCTTCCTTTGGGTCACTGCCCTGTCTTCAGAGAAATGCTGAAGCACAGCAAAAAGCCCTGAGATTTGGGAACTAAACCTCCTTTTTCTTTATTTGCAGTGCTTTTTGAGGAGAGCAGTTGGTGAGCAGAGGGTTGGGGATGCTGGGATTGCTGTTGGGAGTGCTGTACCTTTCTCCCAGCAGTGAGCACTGTGCCCCTTTGTTTCAGATGCCAACGTGGACGTCATCTACATCTGCCCCCTTGCTCTGAGTGAGGAGTTGCTGCAGTATTACAATAAACTCCTGGGTCTGCAGGCAGCTGTTAGATCTGGGAGCCCCGAGGACATGGCTGACCTGCAGGACAGGTTCAAAATTCTCACCCCTGAAGCTATAAACAGCTTCCCTGTGAGTTTGTCTTCTAATTACTACAGCTTGAGGGATGCAGTAAAATTAAATTGGAAATTTTATAACTTGCAACGCTCTGGTACACATCAGTGAAATATTATTGCAAGTTTAAAGGCTTTACTGATTAGACTACTAGTTAGAGCATTGGAAATAAATATCCTGGTTTAGGTTTATAGACTTGCTTGAGATAGTCCTAGATTGGCTATTTGCAGGCTCTTGTCCCTTCTGACTCTGGGCTTGGGACTGGGAACTTGATAGATTTATATCTCTAAGCAAATCATAGCAATAAACCATTCTTATTACTCAAACTTTATCTCTGGCTAGCCCAGCATTCAATCATTCCTGTGTTTGCAGTGGCTCTTGCAACTAAACCCAGTGCAGAGCTCCTTAAAGAACAAGGCTTAAACAAAGTCAGGTAATAATACAGAAATCTGAGTTTCAAGCAGATCAGAATAATACATAAATAATACAGAAATCTGAGTTTCAAGCAGATCAGAATAATACATAAATACGAGCTCAAATAATACAAAAGTGATAGTTCCAGAATCATAATTAATAATAGAGAAATATTGGTTCCAAACTTGTCAAGTCAGGTTTAAATCCATGTGCTAAAACATGTTCTAATTAATGTACAGTGTGTACAGTGCTTCTGAAAATGCTGCAGTGCAGTGGAGACTTCACAGTGAATAATAGTTTTATATTCTAAATTTTAAACCTACAGTGTCTTGGCTGGGATTTGATTTTTAGCAAACTTTGTGGCACATTTAGCATTTAGGGGCTTTGCTTGAAGCCCTGCTGCTGGTTTTGCTATTTTTTTTTTCTTTTTAAATTGCACTTTGACAGTCATAGCAGGTTTTTTTCTCTGGATGCTGGGTTATTTTTCCAATTGTAACTCCCAACTATGAATTAATGCCAAAATCTGTCAGGAGAATGGGCACCACCAGATTTTAGGTGAACCAGGTTGAGGTAACCCATGGCTCTTTAGTGTCACTCACCCGTTAATGTGCAAAATCCACCTTGTTTTCATTTAACATGTGTTCTTTACTATATAATAATTAACATTTTTAATGAATGGATCCTCTGTGTGGAGAGGAATCTGCTCTGAACTGCTCCTGGTCATCCCTTGGCTTCAGTGCCAATTTGGGCTATGTAAGGGTTTGAGCTTTCTAAGTTCTTTTAAAGGATCTTTCTCCTGGGTTATTGAATAAAAAGCTTTTATTGCACCTAATGGATCGAAATTTATTCCCAATCAATGAAAGTGTGGCTTGAAGGCCACTTCAAGCTCCTTTTAGCAATTCCAGAGGCACAAATCAGCCCTGCACGTTTTCCCAGCTGTTTTGGTGGAACTGGATGGAAGGAAAATGTGTGGAAAAGGCACAGCTGGCCCTGATCCTGCATTTGAGCTGTGCCCAGCTGGAGGCAGCTTTGCTCTCCTGGTGATCCTGATGCCAAGGTCAGATCTGGGATCTTGGGAAGCTGAAAAGAGAACAGAAATCAAAGGTTAGAGAGCCAGGAGCTTTGGTTAATCCCACATCCCTTGTTCCTGCTGAAATCCCTCAGTTCTGCTTTCCCCTGCTCTCCCTCCCACTCCCATGTACCCTGGCAGCTCTAGCACTCTCAAAAAGCAGGAATGAAGCAGCCTGACCTCCTTAATTAACTGTAAAATCCATTATTGAGGGTCACAAAGCAAATCTCCTCCCTACAACCCCACTGTGGCCCCAGGCTGGGAATGGATCCTGTTCCCTGCATGCAGAGCTCTGGGATGGGCCAGCTCCCTGCTTTGGACCAGTGCTCAGGTAAAGGGAATCCATGGATCACAGCCTGAAATGTCTTGGCTTTAGAACCCAAAGGGCTCCAGGTAACTTGTTTGCTGTTCTTTTCATCCTTAAACCTCTGTAATTCTCTTTTTTCTGCTGGAGCTTTGGGGGGTTGTCCCTTCCTGCTGTCCTTGCAGTGTGCCCAACTCCTTCACAGAGAGATCTGGGCACTTCTTGGAGCTGTGTTTGGTGTGAGAAAGCACCAAGGGACTGACAGAAGGGGATTCCTGGGGTTCTTTTCCAGCATCATCCTCCCTATCCAAGCAATGAAATCAGGATTTCTACCTCAGTCCCTGGCAATGAACATCCAGGACTCGGAAGGAAAATATTCTGTGTTCTTCAGTGCTGGAAATCCCTGGCAAATCCAGGATTTACATTATCCTGAACATTCCTGAGGCCTAAATGAGATGAAATCTCAATAGGAAGATGATTTTCTCCTTGTTGGGATTATGATTTGTTCATGACAACTTATTTTACTGGATTTCTCTTGTGCAGTTTCTTCATCCCTGTCTCATCCTCAGTATGTTTTGGGAAAAGAATTGGAATATATGCAGGCCATGCATGGGATATGTTGTTTAAAGCATTTTTGAGGTTTCACCAGCCATGAGTGATATTCTTAATTTAAATTCAGAGCTTATAGGATATGTCATGAGCTGCTTATTCAGCAATAGATCTTTTTTTTGGGAAGAAATGAGAAATTCCTTTCAAAAAGTTGGAACCCTCATATTTTGAGCAGAAAAAACCACCACAAAACTGCTCCTCTCTCCTTAAGTGGTCCTTTAGATCAGCAATCAGAGCTCCTGTGAAATGGAAATGTGCATCCCCAGTAATTTAATGTAAGCACTGAAAGCTTTTGTAAATCAAAGTGTTTTATTCTCAGAGAATCACTTCAAATAGCACTGAACTGTGTGTGAAACACATTCCCTGCTATAGGGAGGGGGGGATTCTTCATTTTTTTATTGATTTTTAGGAGCTCTGGAGTTAAACCATGCCAGGAGTGTTGCTGAGATGAATCACTATTATCCAAAGGCCAGCAGCCTCTGTGCCTGACAGAAGGATAATTCCACACGGATCAAATAAATACAGATGTGTAGTAATTAGTTCTATTCCCAACGAGGCCATTTCCAACCCACTAAAGATGTGCACGATTATGGAGCCTCACCCCAACAGCTTTTATCAATTTAAACTGCAAAGCTACAGGATAGGTCATAACCCAACCTGCTATTAATAATGTATTTATTGTGGGCAACATTAGGAATTAGGGAAAAAAACAAACAAACAAAAACCCACTTTTCATAGGAATAAATGTTCTCTTTTTCCAGGAGCATCACATGTGCCTGGCCACTGTGCTCAAGTACAGCCCCAGGACACTGCAGAGGCTCCAGGTTCTGCTCCAAGGCAGGGATGCCTACATGGTTGGGGGTGTTCCCCACCTGGACGATTTGGCCGTGGCTGACCAGCTCCAGGTGCCACTTTTGGGCTCAGAGCCAGCAGTGGCTCAGCTCTACAGCACCAAGTCTGGCAGCAAGAGAATCTTTGCCAGTGCTGGGGTGCCAACCCCTCCTGGAGAGTGGGACATCCACAGCAGGGAGCAGGTGAGCTGGTGGGGTGAGGATCTGGGTCATTCCAATAACTCCATTGAGGAGACCCTCGTCAATGAACAACAGTCTTATATTGTAAATATTAAACCTACAGTGTCTTGGCTGGGATTTGATTTTCAGCAAACTTTGTGGCACATTTAGGGGCTTTGCTTGAAGCCCTGTTGCTGTTTTTGCTATTTTTTTTTTCTTTTTTAACTGAGCTTTGACAGTCATAGCAGGTTTTTTCTGGATGCTGGGTTATTTTTCCAATAGTAACTCCCAACTATTTTTCCAGTACTAACTCCCAAACTCTCGTGGGTTTGATCAAGTCTTGGGTGAGGTTGGGTCCATTTTTTCGCTCAATTAAATGCAGTTTGTGCCCAAGGCAGGAAGGAACACAATTACTCTGGGGTTCTTCATGGCCTTGAGGACATAAAAGTGTTTGGTCCAATACTTGAGACAGTTTGTGCTGGTGCCCCATGGGTGAAGTCATTAAATGAATCCATTTTACCGGTGACTGAAGATGCACGTTTTCCAAAAATGCTTGTTCTAAGGGGAAGAAATCTCCCCTTCAATCAGCCTGTTCCCACTGAGGTTCACTGAGCATCTTTGCAGTTTTACTTTGTACCCAGCCTGTCACGGCTAAATGCATCTCTCTTCTTGGCATGACCAGTAGGAAAATAACAAACCCCTGTTGAACTGAAATTACGAGGCACAAGAGGTTTCTGTACTTTCATTTTGCATGCTTATTTTGCAGCCAGGTCCTCGGTATTTTATTCTCTAAGCTGATTTTGCAATTTACAACGATAAGTCTAAGTATTTATTTTAAGAAACCAACATTTTTATGGTGCTGTTACTTCTCATCCAGGAAAGTAATCATTGCTAAGGTTTTTTGTAGGTGCTCCTCCTTCTTCAAGAGGCTTTTCACATTGCTTTAGTTTTTATTAATCACCTTTAGCACTGAACAGTCTAAGCTACACAAATCCATTGCAACTTCTCCAGTAGATGAAATAAATATATGATCAATGGCCTGCAAAACAGCTGTTTGATTTATTTGATTTACGTAAATTATTTAACAATACTTCTGGTTCATCCTGCAGGGTTATGGAATTTCTCCTTCTGTTGTTTGCTTGTATGAAATATTGACATTTTAGGTTAAATAATCAAAGTGAGGTGACACCATGGTAAAGCACAATTCAATTTTCACTTAAAGATAGCCCATAATTCTTTGTGATTGGTACAGTCCTTACAGGATTATTGATCCTTTTCATTATTGTAGGGGGAGCCCTCAAGAAAAACACACTTATGTGATTCTCAAAAGCCACAAATGGAACACATGTAATTGTATTTTAGGTCAATCTTTAACAAAAAAGAAACAAAAATCCCTCAAATTATTCTGTAAAATGTAGAAGACTCCAGCCAATGCAACAAGATCTGAGAATACTTTTACCAGGTTCAAAGTCATTTGCAGTTTCTAAGAAGCTAATTGCATCCTGCACCAGCTGGGCAAAAGGCATTTGAAAGCCATTTAAATCTGTGTACATACACAAATAAATAATTAGCATTTTTATAAAGCCTGCCTGGTACCTCCTCCGTGCATTTATAACCATGGAATGCACTCTCCAGTAGGAAAATTTCCCAGCTGTTTCGGCTGGTGTTACCCTGGCACATTTTTGCAAATAGCATCGTCCATCCTGCGTTGTTCCCCGCCACAAACGTTTATGGAGCACTTCTGGTGATCCAAAACCTCAGACAAAACCAAAAAAAACAGCACCTGGGCAGGTAAATTCATTCCTCTGTGCAGAAAACGGGGATGAAGGCCACGAGTCCTCAAAGGCTGCTTTCAATCCATTCCCAACAGCTGTAACAACACCAACACCTCTGAGAAGATGGACCCGTATTGTTGGATTGTGCCCTTTCCTGACCCAGACATGGGGCAGCTGAGAGGTGTTTAAAAACTTTCATTCCATCTTCAGTCTCGTGAGAAGGGTGAGGCCATACAGGTGTTATAATTGACACCACCACAATCAGAAGCCAGCTATTTCCCAATTACATTGTAAGTGTTTCTTGGTCTATCAGCTTTAGCCACACCATGCTGTAAGTGCCTTAAAGCCAGTCATCTAAAATTACCCTTTGTGGGTCCCACTGCAATGCATCTCTCATAGTTCTGTTTCTCCAAAGTATCTAGTTTTATTTGCAAGGCCATCCTTTGAAACTTGATTCTAGCTCCATTTCTCTCTCAGCAACGCCTGTCCTGTTCCAGGGCATTTTAAATCAGCATTTCTTCTCTCAAGGTTTGCATACAGATGCACACTATGTGTCTTCTGTCAGGCTTTGAGAACTCTCTTCAAATCCATTTCCCACATTTCCCCCTCTCTCTTGAACAGAAAAAACTTCTTTGATGGCTTTGTCCATCGATTGCTGTGCGCAGTGAATTGCACAGGGCATTCTCACTAACATTGTCACTATAATAATCAGTGTATATAAATTTATTTTGTAAAGCTCCTTCGGCCAAGGTGCAAAACTCTGTATTTCAAATCAGCCATCTAAGTCATCACAGTGTGTGAGCCTTCTGTCAGGCTTTGAGAATTCTCTACAAATCCATTTCCCACACATATCTAGGTAAAATAAATGTTAAAAAACGTCCCAAATAAATACGTGGGAGCTGGAAGTGTGAGGAGCGTTTTGGTGCTGTCCCAGTGTGAAGGATTTTGTGTGCCTGCTCTGCAGCTGCTCCGTGCTCTCAGCCAGCTCATCCTGGACAACTGGGAGGTGCAGCGCTGGCTCTTCAAGGTGGATGATGAGCGTGGAGGGGATGGCACTGCCTTCTGTGATGTCATTTCCCACCTGGAATGCTACCCCTGGCTCCAGAGGGAACGGCAGGGACACGGCCCCGAGGCGTGGAGCGAGAGCCAGGCTCGTGTGAGTAACACAATTGCATCTTCTGCCTTGGCTCTTTAATGTTCCCTGAGGTCCCTCCTCGCTGTCAGTCTCCTCCCTGAGCTTTCATTTGAAGGTAAATGCTGATGTCACAGCCCAGCCTGGCTTCACAAAGCAGCAGTAATTCAAATAAAACAGGGAAATATTCCAAAATAGTCCAAAATATTCCAAAATATGAAGGAATGCCTGGCAGCCAACTGTGGAAGGACTTGTGTTGTAGCACTTCCTATGCAATAAATGGACAGGGTTTATACATTTTTTTGGCATAAATGTTATACCTTTTTTTAGCTAAAGTGAGGACATGGAAAGTTTATAGGCAGCACAGCCTAATCTCCATAGAAAATTGGAATTATTTCCACAGAAATTTGGAATTATTGAAACAAAGATTAATTGGGATTAAAATAGCTGAACACCACTCACTTGAAATCATACAAGCTGATTGCTTTTTCAGCTGGTTTTCTATGGGTTATTTTTCCTGGATGTTTTGCCTCATTAATAACTTTTGAACCTGTATGAGACAACACTTGTAGTTTTTGGTGATCATTAAACTCCTGCAACTTTTATTACCAGGAGTGTTGAGGTAAGGAGAGCCATCTATAAAAATCTAACTAAGGGAAACATTAGAGCATGAGCTCAGGCACTCCTGGATTCCTGAGAAGGCCCAGGATTGAGAGGCTGGAAGATGACACATTTTAACTGCAGAAAAATCCATATGAAACCACACTTCATTATTCTGGTATTCCAAGAACTATTTATAGCTTAAATATTCATTGGTATTTAAATGTGTTAATTTCAATAAGCATTTGATATTTCTATATATCTTGCCAAATTCATTCCTAATGTAATGGTTTTAAAGCCAGAAGGAATGTATCCAGAAAAATTGTTTCATTTACATAAACTACTCATTATAGCTCCTCTGATTTTTTTAATTCAATCAAAACGGGTTTGAAATTTGGGGTTGATTGAATTATATTGTATATTAAAGTTTCAAATTGGGCTGATTACGGTTCTGCTGCGTTTGACAGATACAAAATAATTCCACATTATAAAACAGAGTTCCTAATAGAAAGCTGAAGGGGTAATTCCCCTGATCTGCAAGTCAGGCAGGATGAAGCAGAGCCCTGAAAATCCACCCCAGTGGGACACAAAGCTCAGGATGTATCCAGGTCCTGCTCCCAGCACCTGAGTCAGGACACAACCAGGAGTCAGCAGCCCCAGTTCTGTCCCTGATTTCAGTGGCATTCCCTGTTTCTGTGCCTTATAAGTTCTTTCCCTAAGTGCTTCTGCATCAAAGCCACAATGAGCCCTGACTTCCTTTGGTTTTCCTTTTTACTCCATTTACCTCGAGCTTGGATACAGCCAGTGAGAAACCCTTAAATGCAAACACATGTTGGAAATTGGGAAATAAACATGGAATAATGATCTTGATCTCATTTCCCAGAGTCAGCAGACAAATCCAGGCCGGTGCTGACGTGGCCGTTGGCAAGGTGTTGTCCAGAGAAGCTCTGGCTTCCTGATCCCTGGAAGTGTCCCAGGCTGGACAGGGCTTGGAGCAGCCTGGGATGGTGGAAGGTGATGGAATGGGATTGATGCCTTGTGCAGGCTGAGCTGGAGCAGAGGCTGGGCAGAGTTCCAGAACAAAGCAGGGGTTTATTCAAAGGATCTCCTCCATGGATCCACCTTGGGCAGCACCAGAGCCCAGCCAGGGCTGCCCCAAGATGAACCCAGATGGTCCCAAAATGCACGAGCGCTCCCGGGGGCTCTCACTGGGATCAGCTCTGCTCCATGGGCACACTGCAGTTCATTGTCCCATTCCAGCTTTAGCCCATGCAGTCCCATCCTGCTTGTTCTTCTCTCTCCAGCCCACGTTGTTTGTGCTCCTGGGCCTGAGGTTTGGCTCATTTGTCCTTGGTCCCCAGCTGGAGCAGGAATTGTTTTGTCTCCCTGCTCTGTGCAGAGAGCTCACCATCCCCTGATGTGGAGCCCAGAGCCACCCACTAAAGCAGCACAGAATCTGAAAAATATAAAAGCTCAAACCTGAGGCATCAGGTTGATCCTGAAAATCCCTCCCAATCCAAGCCTTTCTGTGATTCTAAAGTGTGGAACTTGCTGCTGTTTTGAGCACCTTGAACGTTTTCTCCAATTTTCCTGCCTTCCACGTTTACCCTCTTTTGAAACAAGGGCTGGAAGCCTCCCCGAGCCTCAGCACCGAGAGCAGAGGATTAAAACACTCCTTTGTCAGGGAACACCATTGTAATGATCCACATTTAAACATCAAAGCAGGAGTTTGTGCTTTCATGTCCTGGTGCAGTGTGGGGACCTGGTTCCTTTGATAATGAAGACGTCGTGTCACTGCCACACACAAACGGATGCTGGCAGGTTATTAAAAAATTCAGCTTCTTGATGAAAGACTGTCCTGCAGGCTAGGAGCACAGTGAAAAGCCTCTCCATTCTGGTGGAATTATTAGAAATGAGAACATGACTGTAAGCACTAAATTATGGTAATACTTACAAATAGCATCATTTGCATAGCAGTTTAAGACATGCCACCCAGATTTTCCTCAGTGGCGTGGAGTAGGCAACAGATTAAAAATAATGGACTTGGTGAGTTTGAACTGTGTAAAAATCTATTCCAGCTAAAAATGAGCCTGATTTTAGATTCCTCTTTGCAAATACAACATTGGGGCAGACCCAAATGCACGACAGGATTATGGATGGGTTTCACCTTGTTAACTTAATGCAGCCTCTGAGTTATCTGAACAATTAATTTGCAGCTGCAGGAAGGGCTGAATTCACAAAGTGCAAAATGTCTCCAAGTCCATCAGCCCCCTGTGCACTGCCCAAGTCTGTCAGCAGAGGAATTTCATCCTGAGGCCCAGACTCCAATGGCTCCATAGCCAGAGAACTGCTGTACATTTGGCACTTGTGGGGTTGTTTCTGGAGACATCTTCCAGTGTGGAAAAGAACACCAGGGCTGTTGCTGTTGTTGGCCCTAGTTGTACACAAAAAAATGAATAAATACTGAGTCTCCTTATCAGATTAATTGTATCTTGTAGGGTGAATGATGATTGTAGGGAACAAATAAATTCATTTGTAACATCTGCAGGTCTTCTGTACAAGCTTCAATCACTCCATGCATAGCACAAAAAGTGGTTTTGCTGCTGTAAGAATAAGTGAGTAATTTTTTGGAATATCCAGGTAAAGATATCCATAATCCTTATTAATATATGGTATAGCTGGGCATCTCACTCCTGCTCAAAGTCAGCAGGTCAGGTTCTGGAAAATCTCACCCAAACTTTTATGGACCCTTGCTGGGAGACTCTAAATTCATGGAAAATTCTCCTTATTGCTGGCACAATCTCTGGCTTAGAGGGATTCTGACTTGGAGGCTGGGAGAGTACCCAAGAAATGGATATGCTCACTCACTCTTCATATTTTCCTTTTTCTTAGGACTCAAACTCCCAAAACTCTTCCCTCTTAGGGCAAAGAGAACATCACCTTCCTGCTGGCATTGTCTTTTTTCTTCTTTTAACAACTCCCTTTTGTATAAGTAACACGGGACTGCAGGATCCCATCCTCTTGTATAACTATGGAATTGCAGTAAATCACTAGATTAAATTACTACTGAAATTAATTTTAGAATTATCTTTTATTACCCTGTGACTTAATTAGCCACCAGGACCAACAACATGGTGTGAGTTTATCTAGCAGCAAGTCTGAAAATAACCAAGATCAGGCTGGAGACAAAAAGAAAGGGATAAAGAAGAGGTGAAAATCCAGGGATAGAACAAGACACAGAAAAACAAGCAACAAATACTCTCTGAATAAGCCCTTCAAACTGGTGATAGCTACACAACCATTTCAAAACTCTCCATCAAATATCTGTCATAGGGAAAAAAAAGGATTTCATGCACTTAGGCAGCTCTTGCTAGAAAAATGTTTGAGTTTTACTCCTCGAGTTGAGTCAGAGGATTTTGTCTCTGTTTCTTTTCCTTACAGGAAAATTCTTTTCCTTACAGTTAATTTCTTGCAATGAGGAAATTAGAAAACAGGTGACAAATCTGGAGAACTTTTGGTCTGCATCACCTAAAACAAGATTTGGATGCTGCTTGCAGGATTTTGCAATGGTTGCTGTTGGGAAATAGGAATGCAAAATGCTGATGTTCCTTTAAGTGAACATTTTTTGGTCAGCTTTTGGAAGTCCTGTAATAAGTAAGAGATGAATTTTGGGATTAGCTGGCAATCAGGAATAGTGGGGAGCAGATTGTGTCCTGCCTGGATGAATTCCGTGTACTAAGATTTCCATGTCTTATTTCTTCACTGAGTTCAGGAATTCAGAGTAGGGGGTGTGTGCAAACAAATCAGGATAAAACCAATCCATCAAAAAATGTAATTTCAGAAACCTGCCACTGCCAGCACACTCCTTTGTGACCCCCTTTGAACACAGCAGAGCTTCCTAACACTGCTTTTTTCCTGATTTTTTATTAATTGATCTTAGTGTAACACCTAAAGCCCACGGAGGGGGTTCTTGGGGAAGGAGCCAGCTGTGCACGTGGAATTGCAGGTGTGGTATTTTTCCAGCCTGAAGAGGGCCAGAAACTCTGAGAGATCCCCAGAAAATGCATTTCATCTAACTGATATCATGTTTCACAGGGAAAGAATAGGAGCCCAAAGACTTCAGGAAGAGCTCGATGATGGAAAGGAGTAGTGCTGGAGGTTTCTTAGTGTGAACAGAGCAATTATTCCAAATAATTGAAATATTCATTGCACCTGCAAACAATCCTCAGTTTATTAAGATTATCTGCATGTGATGAGCAAATGTGAGGTGAAACAAAGCAGAATTGTATCCCTGAGCTTGGTGAAATCCAGAATATCATCCCTGAACCACAAGCAGGGGCTCTGCAAGCTGTTGGGCTGTGTGTCCTATTGATTTAATATGCTCCTAATCAGTACATAAAGCTATAGGCCTGCAGTGTTAATTTTTCATATGCTTACAAAGTACCCTTTGATTTTCTGTCACGCGTTAATTACAGCGTTTTGCCATTAAATAGGAAGCTTTGTGTAAACTAATTACTAGGTAATCATTGTCTACCGCCAGCGTGCTGTTCCTACCTTTTATTTTATTCGAGAAATGCACAGATCTCAGTCTGGAACCACTATACCTTCCAGCCATTAGCTCTCACTAATTCATAGCATTATTGTGCTAAGATTGTAGGAGTTGTAATTGTTGTGGTATCAGTGCTGTTAATTACCGGAGTAAACAGTTGAAATGGTGCCAAGGTCTATTGTACAAGGCAGAGGAAAAGGAGGTTTAAATGTTACTTCCACCATCTGGGGACTGGAGGAGAGGCAAATGCTAGAAAACAGCAGTGAGGCAATATCAGAACTTCAGCTCCAGGGTTTGGGGCCATATGGATCCAGAATATTTTGAATCAATTGAATTTAAGTGCCAGTTTGTAGCAATAACAGTGGGGAAGGAGAGGATAAAGCAGGAGCACTAAAGAAATCTGAAATGCCTTAATGTTGGTGCAGCCAATAAAATGCCTGCTTGGATTATTTTAAAAATGTTTGTTTTGCTAAAATCCAAAAAGTAACACATAGGCAACTCTGGGAATAAAGGGAGTTTAAGTGTGTGTTGTTTGTGAAAAACAATGCAGGTTTTGTCTGACAATTCCTGTAGCATTACAGCAATTTCCATAAAATTCCAGGGAAGTGACTCTGGGTTTTCCATATAAGGTTTTTTTCTTCCTGAAACCACATTTTTGGAATTCATTAAAATATTTTGTTTAAACCAGAAAGGAGAGCAAGTCACAGAAGTGTAGTAAATTTATAGAGATGGAAAAAGAGGAAAGTAAATTAATTGGGAAAATAATTTTCATCTGAAGGCATCAGAATTGTTTGTTTGTGCTCTTGCAGAAATCTCACTAAAATACAGGAAAATGCACTTGCAGAAATCTCTCTAAAATACAGGAAAATTCCTTCAAACATTCTTGATCTCATTTTATGTGAGAATTAACATCCCAATGTCCTGAACTTACAAATGCTGCCTTTGAAATAAATATACGATTGTTGTTTTGAAGAGAGATTTTTGAAGATCATGACAATTATGTTTTCTTTGCTCTGAAGGAAGATGTGGGGAACCTTGAACATGCAGGATGCACCTTGCAAAAGACACAATTTGGAATATTTGTTTGGATTAGAAAGCAAACTAACGAATAAAATTATCCTAATCTTCAATTAACATTCAGTGGATAAACAAGCAGAATTATTTCAGGAGTTCACAGCACTTTGAAGCTCCTTTTTTCTGGCTGATTTTTGGCAGCACAGATTTGATCTTTGATTTCCCTGCATAGATTGTTTTCCGAGCAGGGATCTGGCAGCAAATTGCTGCTGCCAGTTTTGGAGTGTTTGCAAGAAATGGGAAGGATCTCTCTTCCTAAACAATCCTGGTTTATTTATTTTTTTATTGCTCTGTTAGCAGATGTTGAAGTAGTTCAGGGCACAATGTAAACATGTGCTTTTCAATGGATGCTAAGTAGGAAAGCGCACAATGAAAGGAGCAGTTGGGAGGGGGTTTGGAGCAGGGCAGAGGGGGTTTTGTGGGGTTTTTGTGTGTCTGTGGTTGAATTTAGAATTAAAAGAAGTGCTTGATCTTTTCTGTGCCCAAACCCTCAGCGTGTGGAGCGGCAGCGCCAGCCCGGCCGGAGAACCGTGGCCCCATGTGGTGTGAAAAAAGGAACAGCCCTTGAAGGACTGGAGGTTTGAAAGGGAGCTCAGCCCCTGTTCTGGGAGTCTGGAAGGGGCTGTTTGTGGGGTTTATTGAAGCGTGGCAGATGTGCCTCAGCCCCACGAAAGCCCCTTGAGTGGGAGCGGGAGCAGCGCCGGCCGCGCGTCCGGCGGCGAGCGAGGATGAGCCCAGGGGAGTGCAGGATTCTGGGCTCTGTGTTCAGCACCCCCTCCATGGCAGGCAGCTGAAATGGGCCATTAGCTATCAGGGAAAATTGTCTTTGCTCCTTTCAGCAGATGGAGCAAATATTTTACAAAGCAATTTTACATAGGAGAAGCATTTGTGGGAGGCGGTAATGACGGCTGTTTGCCATGATGGGACCCGAGCTCTGAACGTGCT
Source organism: Anomalospiza imberbis (assembly GCF_031753505.1). NCBI lineage: Eukaryota > Metazoa > Chordata > Aves > Passeriformes > Viduidae > Anomalospiza > Anomalospiza imberbis. The sequence continues at coordinate 1,430,036 of NC_089693.1, read as the reverse complement.
TTTCCAGCTCTGGGGAAGGCAAAATTGGCACTTTTTTAATTTTAAAATTTGCAGTTAACAGTGAAAAGCCCGGGCTTTAAATCAGGTGGCAAACTTTAAGTAGATAGAGGGTGCCCAGTGTGTCGCTTCCAAAGCCATTCCCAGTTTTAGAGATCTCTCCATTTATTCTGTTCACTGCGGTACTTTTGTGCTTCTGGCCAGGGTGAATGAGGAAAAAAGTGTCCAATCAGTTTAATTTGCAAAATAGGAAACAATGGCAGTTACTTGGACATTTGGGCAGCAGTCACTGGCTTCTTCCATGGTTGCTGGTGTCACTGAGAGCATCAGAACGAGCTGGGCTGGACCAGTTCCCACCCAGACTGGAGTAAGTTATCCCAGCTCCACTGATCACAAGAGAAAGGATGGACTTACAAATGCCAGGAATTGTCATTGTGCCATCCAAGGGGCGTAAATTGCCACAGCTCCACTGACTGCAGCAGAGCCGTGGCACTTTGTATTGCTCTCAGCTGATTTTATTCCTCTCTGGCCCACTCAGCTTTACTCTGAAGGAATCTGGAGTTCCTTTCTTCACTCTGTTTGCTTGCAAGGTCTAAATAATTTCCTTTCCATCTGGTTTTTAGCTAAAAAGCCCTGTGTCTTACACATCCTGCTCTGCAGCCTCTTGCTTTCCCCAGATCTTTCTTCCTCTTTCTGTTTCTTCTTCCTATTTATTTATTTCTCTTCTCAACAGGCTTTTCAGCTTTTCTGTCTTTTTCTTTCTGTCTCCGGCAGATTTCCTACCATTGCCTTCAACATCTGCCATGCTTGGTCCTAATTTTGTGTTGCAACTGCCTAAGAAAACCTTTCAAAATTCATCTTGCAGAAGGGTGAGAAATTATTTCTCATTTAGTGGGAAAAAGCTGGTGGTTTTTTTTTTTTTTGTGTGCTTCTTCATTGTTATAAAAAGGTGCTAAACCAATTTGGAGAGATGTAAAGATTTCTACACAAAGTAGACATTATTTGGGCTGCTCATTTTAATTGCTACTAAGAAACATCAGCTGCAAGGTTTGAACAAATGCTCCCTGTTTCTGTTTAGCTGTGGTCCTGGATTGTTTTGGGCCACATCAAGAGAGAAAACATTGGTAGGCTCTGCTGGAGATACTGTCCAATTTAAATGAAATTAGCCAGCTGAGCACTGATCCTTTTAAAAGGTTTGACTTCATGAGTGAATGCTGGATCCGGGCTTGAATTTGCCTACTAAAACTCCCTATAATCAGGATTATTGCCTTTTTAGAGCTTACAGTTGCAAAAAAAGCCTCCAACCAGAATTGCAGGTGCTGATCCTTAAAGGGTGACTCCCTTCTGTGAGCACCCTGACTGCCCAGGCATTGTGCTTGGGGCTCAAGGGAGGTTTGGCACATTTTCTTGAATTGATTATTTGTTTAAAATCCTGCTTTGTTTCTCTCAGACAGGTTTGGTGCTCACATCCTTCACACTCACCAGAGCTGTGGCTGCCCCTGGATCCCTGGAAGTGTCCAAGGCCAGGTTGGAACGTGGAATAGTGGCAGGGATGGAGTGGGATGGGATTTAAGTTCCCTCCCAACCCACACCATTCCAGGAGTCCATGATTTATTATCCTAAAGCACCATCCTCAGATGTGCAAGAAGAACTTTCAAAAGGCAGAGAAAAAGTCCCTTGGAAGTCCTGCCTGATTTTGCAGCCAGGTTAGGGAGGTTTCCTCCACAGCCACGTCTGATCCTCCAGCTCTGTGTGAAAGGAGAGACAGCTCAGAATTGTAGCACTGGAAATTTGTGTCCCAGTTTGATTGTTCCTTACACAACCTCGGGCACAGCACTCCCAAATCCCTCCACATCCAGCAGAGATTTCTGGGGTTTTTTTTCCCCCTGTGATTTATCAAAATCCTCCAGGCAGCCACTGCACACCTCTTGCTTTGTTTGTTTTTATATTTCTGTTTAAATTGCTCAATACCCCACGTCAGCAGGTCTCAGGGATGAGGTGGGAGTGACAGAGATGTTGCTGGGTGCACTGCCAGCTGGGATCTGATTTGTGGGGCAGCAATTCCAGGCCATCCATCATGGCTCACATCCTCTCTCCAAAGCTGAGAGGATTTTCATGAGCCACCTCAGCCTGTGCCTTGTTAGCTCAGCAATAATTCAGCACGAACACAAACCTACACAAGGCCAATGGATATTTGCTCACTGCTCTGCTGTTTCAGCCAGCTCAGCCATCCAAAACCAAAATTCCTCCTTCAGATCCTGAGGAAATGAGCAGGGTAAAGACCTGAAGTTGGGTAAATTCTGAGTTTGGATCTCGTGTTTTATGTGCTCCTTTGTTTTTTGGGTAAATTCTGAGCTTGGATCTCATGTTTAATGTGCTCCTTTGTTTTTGGGGTAAATTCTGAGTTTAGATCTCATGTTTTATGGGCTCCTTTGTTTTTTGGGTAAATTCTGAGTTTAGATCTCGTGTTTTATGGGCTCCTTTGTTTTTTGGGTAAATTCTGAGTTTAGATCTCATGTTTTATGTGCTCCTTTGTTTTTGCCATGAGGTTGTGCTGCTTAGTGTATTGATCTACTGACTAAAACCATTTAACCCCTTTTTTGTGATATTTTTAAAGTCAAGAACATCTTTTTCTCCTTATTATATGATAGGAGCCCACATACTCCATATCAGCATCACCATTTAAGCAGCTCCATATTTTGAAGGTATTTTTCCCCTCAGTTGTCCCCCTTCCATGGCTGGGCAGCTGAGGCCCAGGTGGAGAATCCCTTTCCTGCAGTCTCAGGGTGGCTGCAGCCAGGAGCAGGGTTTATCCAGCTCCCCTGCATGCAGAGTTAATCCCAGATTCCCCAGCTGTCCGGAGAAGCTGTGGCTGCCCCTGGATCCCTGGAAATATCCGAGGTCGGATGGGGTTTGGAGCAGCCTGGGACAGTGGGAGGTGTCCCTGCCATGGCAGGGGTGGCACTGGGTGGGATTTAAGTTCCCTTCCCCCCCAAACCATCCAGTGATTCCAATCACTGCTCCATCCTCCTCGTGCTGGTAGGCAAATCACAGCGGAGTCATTTTGGATTTGCATTTTTGGTTACTTTACATCATGTGCTCCATGACAAAGCCCATCTCTACAAACTCACTGCTCCGGAAAAACAGCTTTAATTTTTTATTTGCTATTCTTAGCTGTCAGCCATGAGGTTTCCTCATGTTCCTCCAGAGCCTGGGATGAAGTGATTGTGGCTGAGGACATTGGCAGGACCAGAGGAGGGCTGGTCATTGCTGCAGCAGGGGTGCTGAGGAGAGGGGATGGAAAACAGAGGAAAGAGCCCCGGGGGAGCAGGGGGAGGCTCATGAAGCAGCAAGAAAAGGAGCCTGAAGCAATCCAGTCAGGGTCCTTGCACTTTATATGCTCCTGTTCTTCTGGCACTTTGGGGAGCAGTAAAAGCAGAGCAGTTACTTGCTGTATTTAATGGGGCTGGGCTGTGTGTGTGATAATAAAGAATTTAAAACTAGGAAAAAAAGCCTGCTTTAGCTGTGGAATGACTAATCAAATTCCACCAAAGACACTTGGGAATTTGTTACAGATATTTTACAGATTTAAAAGGATAGCTCCTGCTCTAGAAATGCTTTTGCTTGATTATTCTTTTTTTTTTTTTTCTTCTATCTAAAGGGTATTTGTGTTGATAAAAGAGCTTAAACATAGAACCAGCAAAACTATTGCTGGCATATGTGACTATTTCAATATGCTGCTTCAAAATACAAGCAGTGTACAAGTTATTGACTGCTGCTATTGATCCCAAAGCAGTTACCAAGTACTTGGCATTTTCAGATGCCAGATCCAATTATTGATATAAATTATAATGCAAAAGATGCTGTGCTGAGATGGGGATTGGCTTTCAGAGAAGGACAGTTTGCAGGAGGAGGGAAGAGGAGCAAGTAGAAAAATTAAAAAAGGCTTCCTGACTGTGGGTAAACAGTAACCACATTTTTTTTTTTTTTTGCCTGTTGGAGGCCTGGTTTTTAATCACCCCACAAGCAGTTTTCATTTCTGTAGTAAAATTGCTTGTGGTTCTATTTAATTTGTTTCTGCAGGAGCTAGCTTTGGTGAAGATCTCCCAGGAGCTGCCGGGCCTTTTAGCACAGCACGTACAGCCAGTCAATGAGAAACGATTCCCTACATGGGAAAAATTCCTCCAAACATTTCTTACTCAAGGTAAATAAGACTGCAAAGTCGCTGGGAAGTGTTAGAAGGAGTAATTATGCCATATTGTCTGCCATATTCTTGTTAGTCTTGGGCCCATTTAAATATTTATCTCCTTTTATTTCTCCATTATGCTTCAAATGTTCATTTACCAATGAATTATAGGCCACTGTTCTGTCATTCATTTGTCCTAGCCAAGCTTTTAGTCCATACTAATCCTGGATTCTGAATCCATGAGCACCAACTCCTTAATCCTTGGGTGCTGCACCAAAGGCTGTCACATTTGGGGAAAGGTTTTAGGGAATTCCAGCACGTGAGGTAAATGTGAGCATATATAATATATAGATTTGTTTATGGATTTCTTTATGGAAGAGCTAGGATGAATCAAAGCCTTGAAGGTATTTTTCTTTTTAAATAATGCCACTTAACACATCTAGTACCAGTTTTATTACATAGCAGTTTATCCCAGCAAATTGGGTTATGGCATTATATGCAAGGAAAAGGCAAATCCAGACTGCCAGGCAGTTACCTTGGTGATTTTCCTATGGCAAACCATGCTGGAAGTTGTTATTTCCATGCCAAATTCCTCTTGTGGGTGAATGCCACAGGCAGACTCTTAGCTAAGACCATTACATGGATGGGCGTCTCCAAGATGAGCTCACAGCGGGAGTCACCATCCCCCAAATCCCAAGATTGCATTTCCCAGCTGTTCTGGGCTGGTGTTGAGCAGGATTCGCTCCTGCCACCCCAGAGCCAGCTGTGGGATCGATCCACTTTGGAAGTGGGAATGAAAAGCCACTAATTAAACTCCTTTCTCCTCCAGGAGATCCACGACTCTGGCTCTGCTGCTCCCCTTGCACTGATTTATTTGATTTATTTGCTGTACCTCCAGTCCCCCCTGGAGCTGGTGGCTCCATCCTGTGCACTCTGAAGGGCAGCACTGGTGGATTGGATCCCAAGAGAATTCCTTTCCAATTCCAGGTGGGGTGATTGAAGCCTTCCCATCCTCGGGCAGCGTCACCAACCTGACGGTGGATCTGCTGATAGAGCCCACGGGGGAGGTGACACTGCTGTCATCTGGAGATCAGCTCCATGCTGAGGGGCCCCTCAGATCTTCTGGCACCACCATCCCACAGCGTTCCGTGGATCCTGAGGTTCTTAAAGCTCTCTGCTTGAAAATTGGGGAGGTCTGTAAATCCAAAGGAGTGCTTGGCTACTTCTCCGTGGACTTTGTGGCTTTCACCCATCCCCAAACGAGGGAGCAGCAGGTGAGTGGGGCAGGTTTGTTACCTCACCCTGTCTCCCTGAGACTGAGAAATTCCAACTTTCCCATAGAACTCCAAAAAATATCAGGAGAAAGCTTTGCCTTTTGGAACAAACAATTTCCAGACTCGGGGGCATGTAAGCTGAGGGAAGCAGGGGGGTATTCTCGCAGCACCAAATGTAGACCTGAGGCATCTCCTTGTTTTTCCCTCTCCTGACATTGTTTTCTTCTGGAATCTTCACTGAGGACCTCAGTGTTTAGGATGTGTTTGACTGTAAAAGGGAACATCCCTGGATTTTAAGGCTGTGGGGAGCTGGGGAACTTTGAAGTTTTTGGGAACTGACAGCACTGTAAGGGCGGCTGTGGTGAACCAGAGACTCAGAATAATCATGGAATCATGGAATGATTTGGGTAGGGAGGAACCTTAAAAATAATCTCATTCCAACCCCTCACCTTCCACTATCCCAGGTTTCTCCAAACTCCCTCCAGCCTGGCCTTGGACACTTGCAGGGGTCCAGGGGCTGCCACAGCTTCTCTGGGCACCTGAGCCAGGGCCTGGCCCTCACAGTAGTTTGTGAGCTCTGGAAGTCAGGTCCCAGTTACATTTGACTCCCAAAGTGGATGTGCACAGGCATTGTAATCACAACTCTGGGTGAGCCGTACTGGACAAGTTCCGTGGAAAGTTCTTTAAAAAGATGAAGGGATGACATTGTCACCCACGGAAACCCATGGGAGCTCTGCCAATTGCTCCACTCAGGCCAGGAGGTCACTGAAATGCAGGAGTGCTTCCTGGATTATTAAGGTTGTGACATTTCCTGGCACAAACAAGGACACATTAAATCATTTAGTGATTCTTGTGGCTTCTTGGAATTCCTCTCTGTTCCATCTTGGTTTTCTTCCCTTGTTACCAGCTAATTTTTACCTTAACATTTCCTATGTTTATCAGCATGTACCACAACTTTAACATTATTTAAGCACAGGTTTTTAAATTTAACTGGATGTGGAGGCAATTAACGAGGCCATCTGTCTTGGGAGAGAGAGATCACACAAAGGCTTGTGTTCCTGAAAGCACCGTTTTTTTTGGCAAGCAAGAAATCCTATCAGCCCCTTGGAACATTTGCTCACTCCTTTCACAAGTGCCCCCTTGAATGCAGTAGGTGGGAGGCTCAGATGCATTTCCTGCAAGGACAGGATACTCAGGAATTCTTTCCAAGTGTGTTTTACAGAAAATGCTGATCTTTGGAGCACTAGGAGAAAAGGATGGATAAGGAACAACGTGTGCTGTCACACAGCTCAGTGGGAGGTCAGAGCCTTGGCTGCCACAAGATCCAAGGGGCAGGGAAAGCTGGGACTCCACACAATTCCCTGCTTGCCTCGGGAATTTGTTTCCATCTCAGTTTCAGGCACCTGTGCCTTGATGCTGAGGAAAAGGGAGATGGAGACGCTGTTTTCACTGTCTTGGGGAAGAAGTGGAGGTGCATCATTTGGAGTGAATCCCTTTGAGTGATTCCCACTTTATTTTCCACAATGATCGTTCCAAGCAAAGCCCTGGCCCCTCAGAGTGAAATCCTGCCCAGACTGCCAGATCCCAGCTGGGAGCTGCACCCAAATAAATCCACTGGACTGAGTGGGAATATTTAAACACATCGACTTCCTTACATAATAATTTGGAGAAGCAGGATCCTAAGCCACCTTTTCCATGGGTCTGATGGCTTTTGCACAGCCCCAGCCTCTCCCAACAGTAGTGAGGGAATAATTAATCGGATAAAGTGCTGGGGTTGGACACTTCCCCCAGCATCCCAAGGTCTCTCCAGACAGAACATAACACATTTTTATGTCCTCTTTTCCAACAAGAGCCACGGTGTTGACATCAACCATCTCCCAGCCCTATATCCAGCAGGACAGAGGAGTTGCAGAGCCCTAAACCTGGAGTTTTTGGGCGAGCCCCAGCCCATGCCAGCAGCTGCCACGAGATGGCAGGCGGATGAGAGCCTGCCAGCGCCGCGCCAATCAATCCTCCTGCAGGTTTCAAAAGCCATAAAAGCCACTCTCTTTCCAACGCCCCAGCTGCATTAATATTTTACTAATTGGCATTTTTACGGTATCACTCAAGCACTCCTTTCAAACTAGCGCGGGTGCTCTTCACAATAACGCAGCCGTCGATAGCAGCAGCAGATAAAACAGTTAAACCAGAGAGAGCCGAGCTGTAATTTAGTAACTCTTTAAGAATTTATGTTTCCTTCCCTTCTCAAGTTTACCTTCTAAAGCTGAAGCGTTTTTATGGAAGCTGTAAAGAATTCCAGCATAATTGTGACTTTATTCACTGGAGATGTCTTCAGCACAAAGCGCTGGCCCTGAAGCTGTGTGTGCCGAAGGAGAATCCCCTGGAAGCAAATGTTTCCTGGGATAAAGAGCCAGCAAGTCTTGCAGGATGTATTTCTAACTATTTTTTTTTTTCCATTGGTGGGATTCTGGAGAGTCCTAATCTCTTCTGTGTTTAGCTTGATCTAAAACCAGTCTTAAATCTATCTAAAATCTTAACTACTGCCTCTACCTTTGGACTCTGAAAATCAAATATCACTTCTAGGCTGTTTTGTTCCAGCTTAATTTCTGAACATAAATTCTGAAAATCCCCACATTTCAGATGAAAACTCCTTGTGTTCTGCTCTTTTTCCATGGAATCCTGTCAGGATTTGACACCCCCAATCATAAATGTGTACAGTTTCCATCCGCGCCCTTATTGTGTATGCTCAGAAAATGGGGATGGGCCCAATAATAGATGTTTGTTAATCTGTAGGATTGTACCATTCTTTACTTAAACTTCGCCTTTGCACAGGTCATCTCCTAAGAGCTCCTGATTTACTGGAGGAGATGATTTATGTGGCCAGACCCCTTGTCCAGGCCCCGTGTTCTCCCATTTCTGTAGCAGCACAAAGGGGATTTAAAGGACATTTTTGTGTTTCCATGGCAAAAGGGAATCCCCTGCTAGGATAAAGCTGGAAAATCTTGTGCCATCTGATCCTTCTTCCTTTCTCCCCCGCGTCAGGGATGTTCTGGGACACATCCAGGGCAGGAGGGGACATGGCCACAACCACTCAGAGAGTCCTGAGCCAGGAAAACAGTCCTTGGGGGTGATCCCAGCTGGCACCAAGGAGTGACCATTTGGCTGCTCTGAGTTCCAACAGGGGTGGTTCAGCCCCAGGCTCAGGGATGAAAGGAGGTGGACAGGTGGCTTCCAGCCATGTTTGCCTTCCTCCTCCTCCTTCTCCTCCTCCTCCCCACACCTTATACTGGAAAATGCAAAATATTACAATGACTTTACCTAAGGAGGACATGAAGCCTAAGGAGGTTTTGGAGCTCTCCTTTGTTACAGCAGGGGAGGGGATGGACACCTTCCTTCATCCCCCCTGTAGATCCAAACTCTTCATTTTGTAGGCAGCAGCAGAAATTGGGCTGAGATTATGAAACCATGCCCAAAAACTGTTTAATCCCCTCTGGGTGCAAACAGAAACTCCTTAAACCAGTATTTGATCAATCTCATCATTTCCAGCACAAGGTTGCCCTGCTAAAAGCTTTTTCAGTTCTTCTCTGCTCTCCCAGCCCCTTCCTTGGGCAAGCTGGAGCCATTCCCTGGAGCAGGGGGTCCAGGAGAGCTCTGTCCTTCCCAGAACAGCTCCTGGGCACGTGCCAGCGGGCACTGGAGCCAGCCTGGCATGCTGGGGCTTTGTTTAGATGGTGTGAAATGGATCTCACAAGTAATTAATGGGTTTTTATCTCCATCTGAAATGAAAACAATGTCATTTGCTCGTGTTTTAACTGTAGGCACTGACCAGGTGGGAGCTGGGGAGTAACTCCTGCCCCACACCTGGTAGGGTTTGTGTGAATCCCTGGGAGGGGAATGGATTTATCCACTGCTGATGGCTGCTTAGCTTTGCCAGGCTGCTTTGTTAATGTTGTATCTGCTGTGAAATCCTCAGCCCATTCCCTGCATTTTGCTCTGGGACTCACTGCAGTCACAGGGATGTTTTGGCTTAACCTTTTTTATGGTCCCCTTTCAGTCCAGCTGCCTCCTGCAGCTCTCTTTGTGCTCAGCAAAGCTTCCAGGTGTGGATTTTGAGGTCAGGTGTAATATCAGGGTCTGGATTAAAAGCAAACACTTCACTTGGAGCCAGTGAACAGCCCTCAGATAGCCAAGATTTTCAGTCCCTGGTTCCCTCACGCAGCTCTGCCACTTCTTTCTGTGGGCAAAGCTTTCATTGAGAGTGTAAAATCCAGCTCACACAGGATCTAGGACGTATTGACACAGATTTGTTGATAATATTTATCAAAATTAATGGAACACTCCCACAATGTGAATAGTTTATAATTATTATTTGGCCCATTGAAAAGGTTGGCACACAGTGGAAAAGGAGAAATGGACAGCACAGCTCTTCCTGTCTCGCAGAAGTGATGATAAACAATAAATTATTGAAGAAAATTAAGTATTATAATTGGGGAACATTCCCCTATTACTAAGTAAAGCCAGCCATTAGCATCCAATTTGCATTTTAGACCGTGCAGCAGGAAATATTTAAGTTGACAAATAGGATATTTAATACAGCAACAGATACTTGGCAGTTAGACATTAACAACTGTTACTGGGCTGATTTATTCCCCATTATCCAAAGGGCATTACTCTGTGCATATGATTCTGAAATTAACTCCAGTTTTCCAAGAGGCCTTGGCTGCCTGACCCCTTAATATCCTTATAATGAGTCCATTTACCATTCCAGGGCTGAGGCAAGTTGTTCACTGGGAGATTTGTTTTAAGGGGTCCTCTGTAGGGCAGCTCTTGGTGTGTGGGAACATTTCTCACAGGCAGGGTAGGCACAGGGATTTTTTTAAGTGGGAAAAACTCCTGGGAAAACCAAGCTCTGGTTATTGGGGTGGAGGAGCCTTGCAGAAGCAATCCGTGGTGCTTCCCTCAGCCTCCCTGAAAGATTATTTCTGAAGTTACAGAAGAGTTCTGGTTGTTCCTGTTTGGAAGTGGTTTGTGGAATCACAGAATCCTGGAAAGGTTTGGGTGGGAAGGGACTCTAAATCCCACCCCATCCCCCCCTGCATGGCAGGGACACCTTCCACCATCCCAGGCTGCTCCAAGCTCATCCAGCCTGGCCTGGGACACTGCCAGGGATCCAGGGACAGCCCCAGCTGCTCTGGGCACCTGTGCCAGGGCCTGCCCGCCCTCACAGGCAGGAATTCTTTCCTCACATCTTCATCACTGCCAGCCCTGCCCCAGCACCAGGGAGCCAAAAGCAGGAATGCCAACACAGAGGACAAAACCAGGCAGAGATGTTCCTTCACAATTGCTGGATTTTGCTCTTCTTGTTGTTCTTTTTGATTTATTTGAATGCTCCTTTTTGGTTTTTGATTAGGTGTGGGCAACAGACCTTGACCTTTGCTACAGTGACCAGCTGGCCCTGAGTCAGCTCCTGGTGTACCTGACAGATGGAAATCTGGATTGTGGCTCCAGCATCCTGCAAGCACCTCTGGGAGCAAAGGAAAGCAAAAGCAAAGGGCTTCAGCACGAGGGGACAAAACCTGTAAGCAGTGGTGTGTTCCCAAATAGAGCCATTCATGGAACCATTCCCAGCTCCTGTTCTGTTCTAGAGGAGCTGAATCTGCTCCCTGCCGGTTTGAAACTGCTACTCTTGGGTTTTACCAGGTAGTGAAGGCATGGGCTAAGAGCACAGCAGGAGTTAAAGTGGAACAGTCTCCTCCCTAGAAGTGCCCAAGGCCAGGCTGGACGGGGCTTGCTGCACCCTGGGATGTCCCAGGTGTCCCTGCCCATGGCAGGGGGTGGAATGGGATCAGCTTCAAGGCTCCTTCCCACCCAAACATCCTGGAAAATGGGAAGAAAGGTCTTTAGAAAAGTCAGTCTAAGAAGTGTCTGTCTGTGTACATACACGTATGGATAGAAAACAAAACCTCTGCCATATTTTGACAGAAGATTCACAGCTCCCTTTTTTCCATCCATAGAGGAGGGAATGTATCACCATTCCTAAAATGTCATGGAGCTGTAATTTAGAGGTTAACGAGCTCTTGATCCATTGTTCCCGTCAAGCAACCACTTTTAGTTGGAGAGAAGTAAATTAGATCTGATTAGTCCCAGTAGTCCAAGTTTTAGAAATGAAAAGTAATCAACTAGCAACATTTTTAAAATTAAAATTCTGTCAGAATTAACATAAATTGTTATTAGATGCTTTATTTTTAATTCTTTCTCTATTTCTGAGATTTTTATCTCCTGAAGAGTTAACCACAAGACTGCAGTCTCCCAGGGAAAGAGAAAAAGAAACAAACCAAGAGACAAATGCTTTTACTGCACATGATCTGTAATGAATGATTAAGTAAAACACTTTGTGTAAAATTATGATGTTAATAATGATTCTGTCCCTTTTAATTTATTAGATATTCTCCATGCTGGTAGGGCTGATTTTGATAAAACGGAGCAGCCCCGCAGTTTGTGCGAGGATTTTATTTTTAGAACTCCTTCTTTGAAAGAACAAATTTCCTAGATACTGCTGCTCCTGTAATTATGTACAAAACCAATCACTCATTATAGTTAGGATACATTATCTTCTAGACAGATGAGGCTAAATAAGCAACACATTAATAATTCATCCTGCAGTTCATTATGCATGTGTATGCATGCTTTGTAGCTGAAATAAGCACCTCATCAACCTGATGCCAACCCTTAAACAATAGTTCTGTGTTATTGCAGCCACATTCAAGTTTACGCTTGTTAAACTGCTGCTTGGATTATTTTATCAAGCATTCATTTATTTGTGGTCCCCTACTGCAGAGAAACAGATTTTGGAAGCTCCTTTTTTAAGTTAATGACTTGAGCAATGGGTGTTATTAATTCTCAGAATATTATAAACATGATTAATTTTCAGGCAGAGATGTATTAGATCAGGATTTCAGCTATGTCAACTTAAATGAGTCAATGTCAAAACAAATATCATTTTAGGGAAAATACTGTAAATTACAGGCTTTGATGTGCAGTGTCCCTGCTCCCAGGGACATTAAAATAACACCAGGAAAGCCCTGGTTTAGAGCAGCTCTGCTCAGAGCTCCTCAAAGCAACGTCTCTGTTCTTCTGGCACTGGTGAGAGTTTAAACTTGATGCAGCACCGACCTTTATCCAAGGGGGAGAGAGGGCAAGGTCAGTGGGAATAAATATTGGGAATAAATTCCTCCCTGGGAGGATGGGCAGGCCCTGGCACAGGTGCCCAGAGGAGCTGTGGCTGCCCCTGGATCTCTGGAATGTCCAAGGACAGGTTGGATTCAGTTGTCTCACAGGGCTCAGTGACCACTGAAGCTGTGAAAACACCAAAATGTGGTTCATAAAGAGCAATTCTGTGGATCTGATCTATCAAACAGGGGTTTGTGGAAGTGTCTGTGTCCAGCAGAGCCTGTGAGGAGCAGGGGTTCCTCCAAATGGAGCCTTACTCCACACTGAGTTCACTGGCAAGAAGCCATTTACGGAATCACAGAATTCCCAGCATGGTTTGGGTTGGAAGGGACCTTTAAGCTTATCCCATTCCACCCCTGCCATGGCAGGGACACCTTCCACTGTCCCAGGCTGCTCCAAGCCCTGTCCAACCTGACTTTGGGCACTGCCAGGGATCCAGGGGCAGCCCCAGCTGCTCTGGAAAATCCATTCTGGAAAATCAGGGCCTCCCCACCATCACAGGGGGCACTTTTTTCCCAATATCCCACCTAACCCCACCCTCTATCAGTTTGAAGCCATTTCTTGTCCTGTCCCTCCATCCCTTGTGAAAAGTCAGTCAGTAATTTAGCATTTAGCTGTTGGGCTCTGGTATGAGCTGGTGTGACAGTGAGCAATCCTGGGTGAAAAGTCAGTAATTTAGCATTTAGCTGTTGGGCTCTGGTATGAGCTGGTGTGAAAATGAGGGATCTTGGGTGAAAAGTCAGTATTTAGCATTTAGCTGTTGGGCTCTGGTATGAACTGGGGTGCCAATGAGCAATCCTGGGTTGTTCTCTGCAGCCTGCCCCCAGCAGCCCCTGGTGTGCTGTGGCCAGCAGCCAGCTGAGGCATTCCAGCCTCTCAGGGATCTCCTACAACCTCCTCCTCCACATGTGCAAAGCTCGTGGGATTGGATTTGACCTCCAGGTATGAGCAGGAAAGATGAGGAGATGTGATATTCGTTCTGCAGAGTTGTTGTGCTTGTAAATTCTTCTATGATAAAGCCACTTCTAGCAATGTAAATCATAAATCATGGAATTGTTAGGGTTGAAAAAGACTTCTAACATCATCCAACCATCAACCCACCACCCCCATGTTCACCACTAAACCATGTCCTCAAGTGCCACATACACCTGTTTTTCTTTCAATTAAAGTGTGTGTAAGACTTTTAGGGGTTAACCTGCTTCTTGATAAAAATAACTGTGTAAGGAGATCATTTTAAAGATACTTTTGACCGTCTCTTACTGCTTTGGAACCCAAATATTTACTGTGGAATAAACTCTGCTGCATTTATTGTATTCCCTACAATAAGTTAGAGCAATCATCTTTTTAAACTTAGCAAGAATTCCTTACACACAGTTCCAAACCAGCCCTCCTTAGTTTGGCTGTGTACTTACTGTAACACATTCAATACAATTCCCACTATTTTGGGAATTAATAAAGCAATTTTGTCTTAATTAACAGGAAAAACAGGGAACAGTTTTTGTGTTGTATGAAGACCAGAAGCGACACAGCCTGGGAATGATGTAAGTGTGGAGTGTCCCTAACCCAGGGTGACAAAGAGCTGGGGACACCCTGGGACACAGACTGGGAATGATGGAAGTGTGACTGTCCCTAACCCAGGGTGACAAAGAGCTGGGGACACTCAGGGACACAGATTGGGAATGATGGAAGTGTGGAGTGTCCCTAGTCCAGGGTGACAAAGAGCTGGGGACACTGGACACAGACTGGGAATGATGGAAATGTGGGCTGTCCCTAACCCAGGGTGACAAAGAGCTGGGGACACAGATTGGGAATGATGGAAATGTGGGCTGTCCCTAACCCAGGGTGACAAAGAGCTGGGGACACCCTGGGACACAGCCTGGGGATGATGGAAGTGTGACTGTCCCTAACCCAGGGTGACAAAGAGCTGGGGACACTGGACACAGACTGGGAATGATGGAAATGTGGGCTGTCCCTAACCCAGGGTGACAAAGAGCTGGGGACACCCTGGGACACAGATTGGGAATGATGGAAGTGTGGAGTGTCCCTAAGCCAGGGTGACAAAGAGCTGGGGACACCCTGGGACACAGCCTGGGAATGATGGAAGTGTGACTGTCCCTAAGCCAGGGTGACAAAGAGCTGGGGACACCCTGGGTGTGCAGGGAGTGACAAAGGCCAGGGAGGGAATGAACAGCCTGTCACCTCCTGCTCACAGAAGTGCCCTGACTTCTCCCAGGACTGGCCTTTGGGGGAGTTTTAGGGCAGATTTCAGCAATTCAGTGATAAAAGAAGGCCAGGACTGTGCTGAGCCCAGGGGCTGGAGGCACTGCAGGCTCAGGAGCTGCTGGGATTGGCTTCAGGAGAGCTGCATTCCTCTCGGGGCCCGGGTGTCGAGGTGACCCCGAGAGTGTAGAAGTCCTGGTTTCCCAGCCCGAGCAGCCAAAGGAGGAGTCTGGATGTGCAGGGTCGGCTTCTCCAGGTTGTTTATTTCCCCTTATCCAGAACATTCTCTCTGTGCCCTGCTGAGCTCTGTCCAGCAGGTCGGCCATGGCATTCTGTCTGTCCTCAGGGCGGTGTTCACATTTTATACCAAAAACTCCGTGTGCCACGTTTACAATAACGTGCCAATGTCTATCATTTCTGTTGGGCAGTGTGTCTGTACCTTAAACCAACAGAAAAGTGTCACCATCACACCAAGACATGGAGGGCAAGGAGAAGGAGAAGAAGGCCAGGACACGCCCAAATCCCTCCATCTTGTCCCCTGAACCCCATTCTAAAAACCCCAAAATTCTACTTTTCCACCCTGTGTTAACTCAACTACCACACCACTCAAACCCTTGTGGCTTGTAATCCCTCACACAGAGTTGGCAGCTTTTTCCACGGGCTAAAATGGAAGCCACGGGTGTTTTTGACTTGGTGCCAAGGTCTCCGAGCCCCCTGCCAGGGTCTGGAGACAGCCAGGGCAGCCAGAGGGATGTGCTGGGTTCCCACACATTCCCTTCAGCAGCAATCTGCCCCATGGATTAGCACAGCCTTACTCTTACAGGCAACACTATTAAAAACCTGACTTCCAGGAGGCAAAGGAGGGTGAAATTTAATGCCTTTTTATACTGTTCTTGCCCAAGTTTCCTGCCAAAATAGGATGTAATGCGTGAGGAGCTGAAGCGTTGTGCTCTCAGCCTGTTCCGTATTCCTTTGATGCTGCAGCCATTTCATTAATGACCTGGATAACAAAACAGCTTCTTCAAGTGCTGGATGTGCCTGCAAGTGTTCTGAAGGGCAGGAAGAGAATTCAAAATGATCTCCACAAATTGAAGGAACAATATGAGAAATAGAATTAGGTTTGGTTGGAACCAGGTGGAAGAAATTACATTTAGAGAGCAGTAATGAATATGAGGAGCAAGGAGGTTTTGGGAACAGGATCTGTGAATTAAACAATGTCATGATCCTGTGGAAAAAGATAAACAGTGTATCCTGGGAGATGCTGGAAGAAATCCTGCTGTTCTGTGAGAGGGAAGCAATGAAAATGTTTAGAGTTCTGGAGAGCATGACTGACATGGAAAGACTAAAAAGGAGAGGGAGGGCAGAAATGGGATCTGCTAACCATCTCCCAGCACAGAAAAAGCCTCTGCAGGAAGGGAAAATCTGATTTTTTGGTAGTAGGACAAGAAGAAATAAACTCAACTTGCAACAAAGAGGATTCCTGTTGTCTGCCATCACATTTCCAGAGCAATTTCATAGCCTTAATTGGGAAATAATTTCAAGATTGCAGGAGTTGGAGCTTATGAAATAACTGAAATACCTGAAACATCTCTGAGAATTACCCATTTTATTCCATCAGAGATCTGTGGTTGATTCCAGTGAATGAGGCACATTATTCCTTAGTGTAATTCCCTGTTCCATAAGGTGTGGAGAGTCTGTGTGGACCACTGGGAAACCAAAGCCGCAACAATCCAAGGAATGTTGATCCTGCTGAAATGTCTTTCCCCAATTTTAGGCTGAAGCAAGTTTTTCCCAAGTGATGTGAGTGTTTCAAGTGTTCTGCTGCCTCAGTCCTTCCTCAGCAGTCACCTCTTATTTGGAGTAGCTGAAACCTCTCTTCTTACTTTTGCTAAGTTGATTAATAAAAATTATTTATTACACAAATCCTTTCCGTTGACAAGTTAAAATGGAGCCTCATCTTTCATATCTCCCTGAAGATTTTCACCTTGTGAGATTGAAAATCCTCATTAAATTCCAGCACCAGGCAGGCACAAATGAGAGGGCGATTGTTTTGGAGCATGTGAAGGGAATCATTGGTAAACTCATTTGTTTGGATATCATTAACAGAACAATCGGAGAGGATCTCCAGGGGGTCCTCCTGACCTTTGCTCGCAATCTCTTCATCATCCATCAAGAAATATCAGCACCTAATATGCAAGGCGAGACCAATTTTAAGGTGAGGTGTTAATTAACTAACGATCCTGGTTAATTTCTGTACAAGGCCTGCAAATACCTCATGCTGGATCATAAACAAGTGCTAAACCATTCCTTTTTTATCACTGGCTGTGTGTGGTTTACAGTGTCTGGGTCAGTGCAGTGGGTCTCCCACGGAACCCGTTAGTTAAATTTAAGTTTGAAACTTTTGCTTTGAAAAGAGACATCCTTGAGCGTGAAATTATTTGTAATCTAATGCTCCTGAGTGTCCTTTGGAAGAGCAAAGGAGCTGTTGGCACTGCCTCACACAGTTCTGTCACAATTGCCTGCTTTATTTTAAAGGGACACCGTCGAGGTAAGAATCTTAAATTAGAAACAAATCTCTCAGTTGATAATAACTGCTTGGATTATTAACACTCATTTCTTTTAAGCAGGCAGCCACTAATCCATTCCTTCCCATCCCTCAGCCCACCATCCATCTCCCAAGTGGATTTGGTTCCCAGTTTTCTCTGCTGTTTGAAGGTGCCCGTCCCTGGATGCTCCAGAGGGGGAGGACAAAGCACAGGGGCTCACCCTGGGGAGGTTCCCCCGCCTTGCAGCCAGAACCAGCAAAGCAATCCTCAGCCCAGCCCCGTGCCCGGGAACAAGCCCTCCTCACAAAGCTGCTTTTCTACTCCACAGAATGGCTCAGCTGCCCACAGGGACTCCTTTTGCTGAGCTGCATCACCTTTAACTTTATAAAAACTTCCCATGATCCTGGGTGTGTTTTGTGAAAGGTGAAGGGGAACTCTGAGTTAGATTTGTATCTTCAGTCGTGTCACATAATTGAGAGCAGATTTTTTCACCCTGACTGGATTTTCCAGTAGAGTGTGAAATGACAGATTTTGGGGAAGACATAATTAAATTTCAACATGTTACAGAATAAACAACAACAACAACAACAAAAAAAAATCCCATTTTTCCATATGAGGGAATGAAAAGCAACCACTGAGGAAAAATAAAAAAGAGTATTTTCCTCCATTGTGCATGAACATATGTGAAATAAAACACCTGTTAGTTAATTAGGAGTACAAATTGTATTTTTATTTACCTGGGATTTGTACATATTTACTAATAATTCCCCCAAGTGTCTCCAAAGTAATATTAAATTTAATTGGTGCATCCTGTCCCGTGTAACCCTGTTACCTCTTCAAGGCAGGCGCTGCCAGCTGTGCACCCTGGCTGCTGGATTCCATTATAATGTCCATTAAATAACTTGTATTCCTGGAATCTGTTACAGATGGCAATTCAAGATATTGAAGCAATTCTAGGAGCTACAGCAGAAAACAAACTGAGATTGGAAGAAGAGCAACCTTGGGAAGCAGATGCTCTGAAAGAATAGTTAACAGAAAATGTTCAAGTGCCTCATTCCTTATGCTTCTGGAAATGCTTCCTCATCTGTAAGAACAGGTTTGGTTTTCCTTCTGAGCTGGTGTGTGAAGTACCATTAACTGAGACAGAAAATCTCTGTGGTTCCTGCCTGTGGCATTGGGAGCATCCCACCTTTCTTGCTGGAAAGCACAGGATCATCCTCATGCTCCTCATGTCCCTGTTGTCATTCCTGAAGTTCAGCACGTGGGTTAAAAATCTTATTAATGGGGTCATGCTGCCTTTGTCACTGACTCAGAGCAGGAGGAGCAGATCCACTGGAAACAGCCCAAATTCCCCTTCCAACAGGCTGAAATAGCACTGAAAGGAAAGGAGTCCAGGGTTAGACCTGCAAGAGTCCAGAGGCCACCAGGAGGAGCAGGGGGATGGAGCAGCTCTGCTGGGAGGAAAGGGATTGGACTCGATGATCTTGAAGGTCTCTTCCAACCTAATCACTCTGTGAAAAGTTGGGATTGTTCTCCTGGACAGGAGAAGCTTTGGGGTGAGCTCAGTGTGGCCCTGAAGGGGCTACAGGAAAGATGGAGAGACCACTCAGGACCTGCGGTGCCAGGACAAGGGGGAATGGCTTCAAACTGGAGGAGATCGGGGTTAGTTGAGATGTTAGGAAGAAATCCTTCCCTGTGAGGGCGGGCAGGCCCTGGCACAGGGTGCCCAGAGAAGCTGGGGCTGCCCCTGGATCCCTGGCAGTGTCCCAGGCCAGGTTGGATGGGGCTTGGAGCAGCCTGGGATGGTGGAAGGTGTCCCTGCCCGTGGCAGGGGAGTTGGATCTGGATGATTTTTAAGGTCCCTTCCAACCCAAACTATCCCATGGCTCTTTTGCCTATAAATGCTTTAATTTAAACCCCACTTCATCAGTAATGCCAGCAAGCCACATTCCTCTGCAGAGCCATCTCTGTTGTTATGCTGCTTCTTCTATGACCTAAAGACTTTTGCAGCAGTTCTTTTGTGGTCATTTTGAAATTATCAACAAGAACAGTAATAGCACTAATTCATCAATAGAATTCTCCTAGCACTGATTCCCAGAATTCCATGACTTTTGCAGGTCTGTCCATCTGTATTTTGCACACTGGTGACCCTTTGGGTCACAACTGCTTTTGTTAAAAGAATAACATTATAGTTGTAAAATTATCCATCAAATCTTTAATATCCCAACAGACACACATTCCACATTTTACTAAGGAAGAGCAGATCTCACTGCATGGCGACTGTTATCCTAGGAATGACAAGTATCCTTGGGATTACTTCCCAAAAAAGCTCAGGCAAAACCAGTTTTAACACAAATACTAAATGAGACCAAGCAGTTGCACGAGATCAGCACCCAGTTTTTCTGACAGCAAATCTTTGATCCCCCAGCATGAGACATTATTTTCTGTGGAGTTTTTTCCCTTTCTGCTTTGGTCACAGAATTAATTCATTGCAGATGAAAACATTTGCATAAATGCTGGTTACTGCTTCAAATAAAAATCCACAGGAGTACTTTCAATTCCTGGGTTTATTGCCGTTTTACATCCATGTTGTGCTGGGTTTGGATAGCCCAGAGCCCACAGAGACTTTCCCAAGGTGGAATTTAGCTGCACTTGAGCTGGTTTCCAAAGGGTTAAGGAAAAGGAAGCCTTGATCCAAGCCAGAACAACATAAGGTCTGAGAGGCTCATTAGTTCACTGGCACTTGATAGACTGCAGTGTCCTAGGAGGAAATGAAACCTGCACTTCCTTCTGCCTTTGTTCTGCCCTGACAAAAGAAAACTGTACCTGTTTTTGCAGCAAACAAGTGACCTGAAAGTTCCCGTGGTGAGGGAGATTTCTTAGCGTGTGCAAAGTGTGAAATGTCTTTTGGGGGAAAAAAAAAAAGTTTTTAATTACTACTAACACTTCTGAGCCTTGAGCTGATGGAAGGATTGAAAACGGCTTTGCAGTCTCTCACATTCAGCTCCCATGCTGCTGGTGCCAAAAATGTGGGTTTTTTAGCAATGCTGCAGATTTAAAATGAAATTATAATATTGCTAAAAAGTCAGGAATATAATTCTGTTCACACTACTGCATTATTTATTCCCACTCATTAGAAGAGTAATAGAGTCGTTGAACTGTAGATTGAATTTCAGAACGTGAGCTGGATGGGAAGAAAACAGAACAAGTGTGAAGCAAAAGACTGAAGGTGGCCCAGGTGTGGTTTCTCATCAGAAACTGCCCCCAAAAATGCCAGATTTGGGCAAAATCTGGAGCTGGCTCCTCAGCTGCAGGGAGTGGAGGAATGCTCATGGAAGCAGGTGAGGGCCAGCAGGTTTGGCAGCACCTGCAGAGGATGCAGACAATGAAAATAAAGGATTTGTGCTCCCCAGGAGTCAGAGCTGGAAATGGAGATGTTTGTTGAACTAGCAGCACTTGGTGGATTTTGTTCCAGCAAGAATTCAGTGTAGCACAGACTGGGTCATTCTCCTGAAAGAGCTACCTGGAGCTGGTGATACTGGAAACTGGGTCTCCTGTTTTAGGTAGTTGGGTTTAAAGCCCTGGATAAAAGAAATAAAAAAAGCTTTTAGCCCACATTTCCACATTTAGAATGACAACTCTGAGCACAGAGAAAAAAAAAAAAAAAAGCAGTTTATCAACACAACCACTTCCAGATGTCTTCTGAAATGAAACGTTCACCCTCCCTCTTTCCTGGAAGATCTCCAGTACCTCAAGATCAGGGGAATTTACCACCTTCCCTCTAGGTTAAGGTAACAAATCCCTGGATTTTTAAGGCTATCCTTAAAAACTCATATCAAATCCATTTAACAGTGGGATACTGTAGCTCTGAGGCACCCCCTGTTACATTGCACAGATCCTCTGCATTTCATTTTAGATTCCAGATTTTGTTACATTGATGAAGAACAAAAGATTAAGAACTACAATCATTGACAGCCTTCATTAATGTAATTAATGAAACACAACAGCACTGTATCACTTTAAAGGTTCAATACTTTATTTCAACCCTTCAGCACAGTACCAGATTCCAACTTTTCTACCCTCAGCACTGTTACCACTACTAAAGAAATACATTAAAGCTAAACTATATGCTCTATTAATTATAGGGAGGTGAACTTGAAGGGAAATTTGTTGCTGGTGATGATTAATAATTACTTGTTCTACACACATGTAGTACAGTAAATAAAGAGGGCATATTGTTGGGTAGTAATTGATTAATTAGCATGTTCATAGTGGATAGCTCAATGGTCTGAGATTGCTGAGTTTGAGGTATTGCTTGCAATTATTGAAAGAAAATCTGTTTCCATTTCTCAGTTTTCTGGACTCCCCCCCATATAGAATGTTAAATGATTCAAAACCTTAGCTTTTACTTAGAAAAATGGAATCTAGGCTGTGATTTTAAATGATGTCTTTGAAGGGGTCTGACACTTGAAGGTTTTTAGGGAGCTCTGCCAGGTAAACCCAGTGCAGCTGGATACACTCCTGACAGAGGTGAGCCTGGGCAGTGCTGCAGGTGCTCCCTCAGCATGTCAGTGTCAACAAAACCTTTCTGCAAGTGTGCCTGTCCATTTTGTGGCGATGCTCACACTCGGAGCAGGGCTCAGGGTGACCCATGTTCTCAGCACGGGCAGCTCCAGGGAGCCTCGGTGTGTCTGTCACGGAATGCCAGGATCGCTGAGCTTGGAAAAGCCCTCCAAGGTCACCGATCCCCACCTTGTCACCATCCCAGAGCACTGGGTGCCACCTCCAGGAGCTCCTGGGACACCTGCAGGGATGGGCACTCCAAGCCTCCCTGGGCAGCCCTTTCCAAGGCCTGAGCACCCTTTCCATGGGGAAATTCCTCCTGCTGTCCAACCTGAGCCTCCCCTGGTGCAGCTTGAGACAATGTCCTTCTCCTGTCCCCGTTCCCTGGAGCAGAGCCCGACCCCCCCGGCTGTCCCCTCCTGTCAGGAGCTGTGCAGAGCCACAGGGGCCCCCTGAGCCTCCTTTTCTCCAGGCTGAGCCCCTTCCCAGCTCCGTTCCCTGCCCTGGACACGCTCCAGCCCCTCAGTGCCCTTCCCGAACCGAGGGGCCCAGACTGGGGGTGATTCCCGTTCCATTCCCGGGCCGCTGTCCCGCTCTGTTCCCGGGGCTATTCCCCCTCCATTCCCGTTCCTCTGTCCCGCTCCATTCTCGTTCCATTCCCGGGGCCATTCCCCCTCTATTCCCGCTCTGTTTCCGGGGCCATTCCCTCTCCTCTGTCCCGCTCCGTTCCCGGGGCCATTCCCGTTCCTCTATCCCGCTCCGTTCCCGGAGCCATTCCCTCTCCATTCCCGCGGCCATTCCCGTTCTATTCCCGCTGCTCCGTCCCGGGGCCATTCCCGTTCCATTCCTGCTCCGTTCCCTCTCCATTCCCGCTCCTCCGTCCCGGGCCATTCCCGTTCCATTCCCGTTCCATTCCCGTTCCGTTCCCTCTCCACTCCCGCTCCTCCGTCCCGGGGCCATTCCCGTTCCGTTCCCGTTCCATTCCCTCTCCATTCCCGCTCCTCCGTCCCGGGGCCGTTCCCGTTCCATTCCCGTTCCGTTCCCTCTCCATTCCCGCTCCTGCGTCCCGGGGCCATTCCCGTTCCATTCCCGTTCCGTTCCCTCTCCATTCCCGTTCCATTCCCGTTCCATTCCCTCTCCACTCCCGCTCCTCCGTCCCGGGGCCGTTCCCGTTCCGTTCCCTCTCCACTCCCGCTCCTCCGTCCCGGGGCCGTTCCCGTTCCATTCCCTCTCCACTCCCGCTCCTCCGTCCCGGGGCCGTTCCCTCTCCATTCCCGCTCCCGCTCCTCCGTCCCGGGGCCATTCCCGTTCCATTCCCGTTCCGTTCCCGTTCCATTCCCGCTCCTCCGTCCCGGGGCCGTTCCCTCTCCATTCCCGTTCCATTCCCTCTCCACTCCCGCTCCTCCGTCCCGGGGCCGTTCCCGTTCCATTCCCGTTCCGTTCCCTCTCCATTCCCGTTCCATTCCCGTTCCATTCCCTCTCCACTCCCGCTCCTCCGTCCCGGGCCGCTCCCGCTCCGTCCCCGCTCGGTGCCCGCCCCCGGGCGGCGCAGGCGCGCTGCGGGCGCAGGCGCGGAGCCCCGCGGGATGCGGGCGCTGCTGCGGCGGCTGCACGGCGCGGCCGTGGCGCTGCTGCTGCGGCGGCGGGGCCCGGCTCCGGGCGCGGCCCGTCCCGCCGCCTCCGAGGTGCTGAGCCAGCACCTGCGGCAGCGCCGCCTGCCCCACTGGACCTCGTTCTGCGTCAAGTACAGCGCGGTGCGCAACGACCAGTTCGGCCTCTCGCACTTCAACTGGCCCGTGGACGGCGCCAACTACCTGGTGCTGCGCACCGGCTGCTTCCCCTTCATCAAGTACCACTGCTCCCGCGGCGCGCCGCAGGACCTGGCGCTGCAGGACGCCTTCTTCACGGCGCTCAAGGTGCTCAACGCCGGTGAGTGCGGCCCGGGCCGGCCTGAGGGGGACGGCCCCGCGCAGCTCCGCTCCGAGCCCTCTCCGTCTCCTTTCCCTGCTCTTTCCCCCTCGCTCTGTCTTTCCCCCGTTCCTCCCTTTCTCCTTTCTTTCCCCTGCTCCTCTCTTTCTCTCCTTGCTTTCCCTTCTCCTCCTTCTCTTTTCCCCTCTCCTTTTCTCCTTACAAACCCTCTCCTTTCTCTCCTCTCTCCCCTCGCCCTTTCTCCTTACAAACCCTCTCCTTAAAAACCCTCTCCTTTCTCTCCTCTCTCCCCTCGCCCTTTCTCCTTACAAACCCTCTCCTTTCTCTCCTCTTTCCCCTCGCCCTTTCTCCTTACAAACCCTCTCCTTAAAAACAGAGAGGGTTTGTTTCTCCTTCTCTTTTCCCCTCTCCTTTTCTCCTTACAAACCCTCTCCTTTCTCTCCTCTCTCCCCTCGCCCTTTCTCCTTACAAACCCTCTCCTTTCTCTCCTCTTTCCCCTCGCCCTTTCTCCTTACAAACCCTCTCCTTAAAAACCCTCTCCTTTCTCTCCTCTCTCCCCTCGCCCTTTCTCCTTACAAACCCTCTCCTTTCTCTCCTCTTTCCCCTCGCCCTTTCTCCTTACAAACCCTCTCCTTTCTCTCCTCTTTCCGCTCGCCCTTTCTCCTTACTCCCTCTCCTTTCTTTCCGCTCGCCCTTTCTCCTTACTCCCTCTCCTTTCTTTCCCCTCGCCCTTTCTCCTTGCTCCCTCTCCTTTCTTTCCCCTCGCCCTTTCTCCTTGCTCCCTCTCCTTTCTTTCCCCTCGCCCTTTCTCCTTTCTCCTTGCTCCTGCTCCTCTCCCGTTCCCGCTGTCCCTTTCTCCCCGTCCCTCTCCCGCTCTCTCCGGCCCGGGAGTTCCGAGCTGCGGGCGCAGGGCAGGGGCAGAGCCGCAGCTCGGCCCTGCCGGGGGCGCTTGGCCGAGCTCGTGTTCTCGGAGCGCCCGTGACAGCCGCAGGTCGGACCCTGGGTACTGCAGCGGCTCATGCCCGAGCAGGGAGCGTTTTCCAGCTGGAAATCCTCGTGCTGGGGATGAACTTTGGTCCTCTGAGCGGCTCTGAAGCGAAACTCTTTCAGGCAGCGTCTGCTGCAGGAATGGTCAGGCTGCTGGGACCCTAATGTGCTGCTGGAATAGAAATCCTTATCATAAAACGGCTTTATCAGCACCTTATTAATGTCAAAGTAGGCATGGTTAATCTTCTGTATATACATTCATACACACACATTATATATATAGTATAGACACATACTTTTGAAATAAACTATTCCAAAACTTTGGCTGCAGATTCAATGCTTATTTCAATGCCAGAGCATTGACAGTGCCAGTGCCATAACATTTCATGCATCCTTTGTTTTTGTGTTTAATTTTTTAAAATTTTCTTTTCTTCACAAGTCTTCAGTGTCTTTTTCAAAGCGTGTCTGCTGCTCTTAATTTTCTGACCTTCCCAGACTGATGTAGTGAGAAAATATAATCACAAAGATTGATTTCTTAGCAGCACCTTTAAATCCGATTTTCTTTTACCCTCCACCCAGTCACACCTTTGTTTTTCTCACAACTACCCTTCATGTTTCATACTTAAATATTTGCAAAACATGATTAAAAAGGCAATTTGTTTCCCTCGGAATCCTGCTTAAGCACTTAGCTTCAAGCATGCTAAATGTGGTGTTTCTGAATTCAGGGCCTAAATCCACCTCTTTTTCCCTCTATGATAAATAGAATATTATCTGCAATAGATGGATAAGTT
The DNA here is from genome assembly GCF_031753505.1 of Anomalospiza imberbis. Classification (NCBI taxonomy): domain Eukaryota; kingdom Metazoa; phylum Chordata; class Aves; order Passeriformes; family Viduidae; genus Anomalospiza; species Anomalospiza imberbis. The sequence goes on along the minus strand of NC_089693.1, from coordinate 1,404,313 downwards.
GGCAGGGCTAACCCATGTCACTTTAAATATATATATATATATATATATATATATATATATTTATTTAATTAATTAATTATAAACCTTTTTGTCCATTGCAGTTCTGTTGGAGCTGGTAGTTTTGACTGCTGATCCAATTTTCCCCAGAACAGCTTCATGTTGATCTATGGATTCACAGCCTATTTTTAATTTCTGCTCTGACACAGACTCCAGTAACTTAAGTGGATATTCTGGGAGTTTGGGTTTAGTATTTGAAGATATATATATATATATATGTGTGTGTATATATATTTAATCAGTAGAAATCACATGTACATGGCAATATTTCACTTCTTTCATGTTGTTCTCCTCCTGTTTTCTTCTTCTCATAATTCCTGCATATTGCTGCTTCCTTCCTCGTGTCAACAGGAAAGGTGTTAAGCACTGATTGCTGCATTTAAATAAAGACAAAATATTTCTAAGGCAGCTTTTCCAGGGATACTTCCCCTCTCCTTTCATTCTGAAGTCACCATTCCTCGCTCTGAATTTGCAGACTGGATTTCACTCTGTGAGTGTGTAACGTGTTTTTATCTCTCCTTAGGCATCCCAACTTTGCTGTATGGAATTGGCTCCTGGTTCTTTGCCCGTGTCACAGAGACTGTTCACACCAGCCATGGCCCAGTCACTATTTATTTCCTAAACAAAGAGGATGAAGGAGCCATGTACTGAACTGAATATCTGTCCTCTGGTGGGGTCTGTGCTGCAAATATCTGCTGCCTTTGACTAAAAAAGACCTAAAAGTTTTGGTTTTTACACTATGTTCTCATAGTCAGTGTGCTGTTTCAGGAAGCTGCCTGGACTTTTTGGTCGTGAGAGATTTATTTTTGCAGAGGTGTGAAGTTGAAGAATTAGAATTTCTGAGGGTGTGTCTGGGAGTCAGGGACTGGTGCTGCTGGACTAACTTGTGATCATTTAAAGAGATGCATTTATCAACTCAGAGAACTGAACTGTAGCCTGTGGGCAAGGAAACTGTGAATGCACTGACATTTTCAGAATGTCCCTGAAAAGATAAAGCTGCTCAGGTGTAGATCCCATCTAGATATTTCATATTGAATTAATTGTCACAGGTGTAACTGTGCCTGAATAAATCCTTGGCACTGAGTGGCCACCATCACCTGGAAGAGCCTTTGGGGAAAAAAAAAAAAACCCCACCCTAAAACAAGTGCAAAATGGCTGTGTCACATTTCTTGAAATGATATTTAAATAAAATATCCAAAATACATTTGCTGCTTGTATCTTTTGCAATTCTTGAGCTCCAGATGTGTGTTGTTATTTTTCTTTTGATTGCTTTATAGGTAAGTACAAAATCTAAGTGGTGTAGAAGATTCAGCCCCCTGTGCTAATTCACAAATTGCTGGTATTTGTAATTAATGGGGAGAATGAGAAGAATACTACAAGAATATCTCAATTTTTGGATGCAAAATAACTGATTCCTCCAGTTGTAACCAAGCACAGCTTTAGGCACAAAAATGTGCCTAACAATGACAAAATGACTTCATATCAGTTGGAAACTTGGGCAAAAAAAAATAGCTTTTGGGGAACTGTTTGGATAGTGGAAATCTGGAAGGAATGGAGACAGGAAGGCTGTGCAGGATCTCTTGCTGGTGCTGGGGTTTAGTGCCAGCAGTTAATGCTGTCAGCTCCAGGTCCCACAGCTGCTGATGGAAGTTGGTCATTCCAGTTCTCAGGAGTCAGAAAAGAAATGTAAAATGGGTAGGGGCTGGTTTGAAGGGGAATCACTTTTCCTCAGTAAGTGATTATCAAGCTATGGCTACAGTATAATGTCATTTAAATACTTTTTAACTTCATTCCAGGTAACAGAAGTGTTTCCCACCTAATGAAGCAACACGTGGCGTTCCTAAAAGCAGCACTAAACACTTTAATCAGAGAAGTGCTTGCACTGTTACATTTTGGAGAATATTCTTGCCCCAAGGTAAATGTCTCAAAGATGCAAAGGTGGCATTACAAGAACCCTCGTTAATAAGAAAAATTGCAGTTAGCATTTTCCTCGAGCTGATTTCCACTGCAGCCCATAAGTTTAAAGTCAAATACTGCTCATTCATTGCCACAGAGCTCATCAATACCTGGCTGTAGAGGTTTAGGCTCAACACAAGGTTGATAAAATGGTTTTTAATTACCAGACCATAAATACAGCTCTTCGTTGGAGCTGCAGCTCCTCTCCCTGCAGCTCGTTTGATTTCTGATAATGGGCACTGCTGACTTTGCTTACCTGTTTTCCAATAAGTGCAGCAGCACCCCCTGTGCCTGCAGTGATGGGCAGGGCTCCTTGGAGAGCATCTCTGACAAAGTGCCCTATTGATTGCTGCAGTTCCGTGCTGCTTGCAGCATTAAATAGAGCCCTGATCTCTTGTTCAATGATCTCACTGTGTAACAATTAAGCAAATGTAATATTTTCTTGTATTACATGAAAATCAATGGACCTCTTGCTCTTGGGAAGTTGATGGTGCTAAAGGATGAACTGGGAGATGTCCGAGGGCAGAGTGCAAATCTGGGATTGCTCATCCCTTTCATGAAGGCTCGGGTGGGAGCTCTTGCACTTCTTCAGAGGGGAAACGAGCTGTTTGTAAGGGATAACTTGAGTTATGAAATCATGATGCAGTCATTTTCATGTGTGACTATAAAGCCGGCTGCTTGTTGTCAAAGGTAAAACGTTTCATCCGACTTCCCCTCCTGTTTTGCTGTAAATACCAACTTCTTAGCCTCTATTTTTTTATCACTCAAGTTTTGGCCTGAATGCAAGATATTGAGGGCCAGGAAGATTTGTACCACCCAGTCTCAAAAAATTCTGCAGCACTCAGGAGCAATCGATCCACAAAATGACCCTTTTGACTTCTGACAGATTTGATTTGCACTGCCTCCCATTCAGAATAAAGTTTAGTTCCCCCTGCTAGCCTCGCCTTAATTATCTCTTTGCTGATGTTTAAATGAGGGAGAGATGACGTCCCAGAGCTTTGTTTCACCTCCCTTAACTACTCCAGAGAAAAGAACCCCCGAGGATCGGGTGGCTCCTCCCTGTAGCACCTCTTTAAATAATAATGATTTCTGTGGGCACCTGAAGCTGGAGGAGCTGCTGGTGTCACCCCTCGGCCGGGTCAGCGGGCTCGGGTGTCCCAGTTAAACTCTGCTGCTGTCACTTAATGGGAAATGCAGCTGCTTTGCTGAAAGATCAATGTCCAATAAAGGCTGCACAATCAAATCTTGTTGCAATGATTGAGGTGCTTAATTGCCTTTCAAAGATAAGGTGGTAATCAACACACGTTCAGCTGATCTTTTTTACCGCTTCAATTACACTCTAATGGCAGAGCCAAGGCAGGATCTTTAACTACTTATACTTATTAAATCTTACGTGGCTTCTGAAAAATTACTTAAGCCACGCAATCGATAAAACCCAGCTCTTAATTACTATATTTCACTTTTAGGCCTTTTTGTATGGTTGATAAATGTTTCACCTGAGACTCCGCAGCGCTAATGAGTTACCCCAAGAATTGCCCTTTTCTGCGGCTGTCTCCAAATTGTGCCTAACCATTGGTGGCTTTGTTTGTTTTCCTGAAGTTTTGGGGCTGCTGATGCAGACGTGGTCCAGGCAGTTCATTTTATTTAAATGTTTTTAGAATTAATATCCCTCTTTTTATCACCAGTTGATGAACGACGTGCAGGTGGACCCAGTTCAACACGAAGTTCTTAACTTTTTTCCCCCACTGTAAATTAATTCTGGATTTAAAGATTGGACTGGAACTTCTAAATATTTATGATTAGTATTCCCATATTGTCTGAAAAATCAGTTTTTGTGCTCTTTTCCTGCTCCCCTCTCTTTCCCTGGAGCAATATCCAGAGCTTTTCTCCTGCTGACCTTCCATTGACTTGGGCAGAATTTAAATCTGTCCTCACCTTACCTTGTGTGTTGACCTAAATCTCCTCACAAACCATAATTATAGATCTCCCTGATGTATGTTATTATTATTGAATGAAATTTAGGTATTTTTTTAATAGTTGAATGCCCTCAGGGCTCTGGTTTAGAGCAACTTTTCCTGAAACAAAGGGGATTTTGCTTCATGTATTATTTACTGTGGCCATTTAATTTATATTGGCTTTTGCTGTAACCCCTTAATCATGTTCACTACAGAAAAGTGAGTTAATAATTCTGAGAGTCATCTTGATCCCTTTCCCTGTTTCTGGAAATAGAAGTCGTGGTTGAAATTTTGGGCTGTATTTTTCAGTTTAAATACACCTGAGAACAAGTGGCAGCTTCAGCACTGCAGCCAGGGAATATAGAATGAAAATTGTCACTGATATATTGCAAGTTTGCTTGAAAGGTTTCTTTCTAGAAAACAATAAGATGTTGGTTTTGCATTTAAGTCCTAAAAAGTCAAACAACCTGGAGTGATTTTGAAGGTAATTGCATCACTTAAAGTGATGCAGTTTATGAGCCCTGTTGTCGTTCATTATAAAACCAATTTATTACTTGCAGTGATATTAATAATCCTAGTAGAATTAAAAGTGGAAAACATGATTAAAAGCAATCCTTCAGACAAAAACTCTGATCAAGGGAACTTTCAAGTTTAAAATGTAAATATCAGATTAGAACACTGATTTTTGAACAAGATTACAAAGTCAAACCTGTTTTTTTTCCCTAAAAGAAGAAAGTTTTTTTTCCCTAAAAGAAGAAATGCCATTAGATATGATTGTTACGTGCTCAGTGATTCATGGGCCTACTTATGTACTTTGTGAGATATGAATTATTTAGGAAGAAAAATCACAATAATTTTGTTGTTACTCAAGAATTTATAGGTTGACAGAAAAACAATTATGCAGCCCCTGGAGCTGGTCTGAAGGGGTACAGGAGCATCATTAACCACACACAGCCCAACTGCTGGAGTTACCTTGTCACTGTGCACCATATAACCTGCAAAAGTTAAGCATCATTTAAAGCAAAACCGAAATATTTACTAATTTAGCCTAAATCCAGTCCACCGTTGTTGCTTTCTTTCAGTCTGAGTTGGGTTTACTGCGAAAAAAAAGAGCTCTAAAAGATCTGTTTGAGGCCAGTGGATTTCCCTGAGAGCTGAAAAGAAGATGAATTCATTTCCTGGTCCTTGGGTCCCAAACGGTCCTTCCTTGTTGCAGAGAAACTGCAGGGTGGCAGTGGAAGTTTGGTGGAAGTTCTAATGCCATTTTTAAGGAGTCTGAATTTATCCATGGTGCACTTGGTGAGTCTTTCCAGGAGATGCCTTTCAGGGAAGAATATATTTAGAAAGCCTGGACACTGCTGACCTATTTTTCACGAGCCTGAGGGAATTCAGTTTGCTGCACTCACAGGCAATCGAATGGAAAAAAAGTGAATTTCACCATGGTATGTTATTTATCAACACAGAAAGTTAGATATTAATATCTTTCCAAAAAGACAGGAAAAATGTGTGCTCCTAAAACAACCATCAGGTGCCATTTCTCTCTAGGAAACTGAGAGTGTGTCCTTTGATATTTATAATTCCAGCCTAGAAACTGGTGAGAGGGGGAAGCAGGGATGATAAATTGAATTTGGTGAATTCTACACTTATACTCAGTGTCTGAATTACAGGTAAGGTGGCACAGCACTGGTGCTGGAATACAATAGTATTCCAAAATATTTTCATAGTTAAATGGGAATTATTTAGCCTGTTACATCATAAATATGCATTAGTCCCAGGTCATACATTATTTCTATATTATTATATTATTTGTACAATATGTTATATTACTTTATTATAATATGATGTATCTTATTATATATTATAATATTATATATATGATATATGTTATATATAGTATATGTAATTGATATTATAGTAATATATAATATATATAATATATATATTATATAATATATTTAATATTATTATATATTTATTATTATATTATTTCTATGTATTTTTATATATATGAATACATTATTCCTAGGTCATAGCTGGGAAAATTCTAGTAATAATGAGATTATTGGAGATGCTGAGTAGGATCCAGAATGAAATCAGCATTTTCTGCCTCTATCCTTCCTCTGCCTCCTTTTATCCAAGGGGATGAGTGCAGGACTGGAGGAATTGGGAATCCTAATCTTGGTTTTAATTCACTGCTGGGCATTTTCACCCATGCCACTCCTGAGAATGAGCTCCCACCTCCCTCCTCAGGCCAGGAAAACCTGAATCCACGTCCTGCCACAGCAAAATTGAAGAGCAGGGCCAGGGGGAGCAGCTCTTGTTTTCCTCCCTCTTCTTCTTTTTACAGACTTCTGCTGGAGGGACCCAAAACTCCATTACAGGGTGTTTGTGACAGAGCAAAGCTAGAAAATTTCTTGTGCTGGGCAACTTCCTTTGCAGTGGGAATTAACCACACAACAACTTCTTTCCTTACTCTTGGAGCAAATTACCCTGCGAAGCAAATCTCCGGGAGACAGCATTTTTCCATCCTCACGGAGACTCCTGCGAGAGGATAACGATTTTCCTCCCCTCCCTCCTGTGTCAGCATTCTGGAAATAAATATTTCTTTCCTCGCCGTGGCCAGCTCGGGATGCTCCCGGTGCTCTGGAAAGCAGCAGAGAGCAGCAGCACACTGCGAGTGGCAGCAGCTGGCAGCCACCAAGGGAGGCTCTTTCCCCCTCACAAATAAAAACCTGAATTTTGCCCAGCTCTGGGCTTCACCACCTGAATTTTCCCAAGCTCTGGGCTTCACCACCTGAATTTTCCCAAGCTCTGGGCTTCACCACCTGAATTTTGCCCAGCTCTGGGCTTCACCACCTGAATTTTCCCAAGCTCTGGGCTTCACCACCTGAATTTTCCCAAGCTCTGGGCTTCACCACCTGAATTTTGCCCAGCTCTGGGCTTCACCACCTGAATTTTGCCAAGCTCTGGGCTTCACCACCTGAATTTTCCCAAGGTCTGGGCTTCACCACCTGAATTTTGCCCAGCTCTGGGCTTCACCACCTGAATTTTCCCAAGCTCTGGGCTTCACCACCTGAATTTTCCCAAGCTCTGGGCTTCACCACCTGAATTTTGCCCAGCTCTGGGCTTCACCACCTGAATTTTGCCCAGCTCTGGGCTTCACCATCCTCTCATTGAAGCATTGCTACGTTGTTCCTTTGTGGGTTTTGGGTGCTGTTCCCTTGTGGGTGAACAGTAATTTTGGAGATGTGGTTATTAACGCTGCATTGTCTGCATTTAGTGGGGAAAATCAATTATTTAAATGATTTTTAATGGGGCTTCTGGAGTCCTTGTACTGGGAACTTGAACTTTTTAAGGAGAGGTTCTTGGGCTACCCAAATGCAGAACTTCAAGAATATTTTATATTAAGAAATCACGGATTGTGTTCTTGCAACACCATTCTCCCCCCCACCATTAAAGAATAATGTATAAAAATAAATGTTGGTGACATCTCATAGCAAAACTTCTGCAGCATGATAAAATAGGTATCAACAATTTGTGTATTTCAATTGAGAATTTCTGATTAAACTTGGGCTTTAAAGAAGTCTGTGGCAAAACCAAACCTGTATCAATAAATATGTGCTTGATGTGCTGTAGTTCTTAAGATATAAAAACCCTTCAAGTTTGATTACACAAATCAGAATGGGAGATTAAGGTTATGATTAGCCCTGGAAAATCGACGTAATATTTATGCAAATTTGGCAAATTGAGTTGGTTTTCCCCATAGTCTCATAAATGAAGAAGACATTTTAGAAAAATTGCAGGTCTATAGAAATTCCATCATTTTGTGTCCTATTCTTTAAAATTTAATAGAAAATGACTCTGATTGAAATGGAGCTGAGTGAAAGGTACACAGGGACTGCAGGTAAAAGGTTCATTTGAGCAGAAAGATGTCTGTGTGGGCACCACCAGTCCCTTAGATCCTTAGGAGCTGGGGCTCTATTAATTTTTAGTATAGGAACTAAATTATAAAGTTATTGAACAGAGAGAGAATTTATCTCTGTTAATGGCCATTGAATTTTTTTTTTTTCCTAAAGCTCAAACAAAGTAGAATTCAAATATGAAGAAGCTTGAAGACGTTTCAGGAATTACATATACCTCCCATTCCCCCCCTCTAAATTGATAAAATAACTCAAATACTCCAGTTTGTCAGAGATGATAATGTGAGAGAGTGTGATAAAACGCACGGATCAATAGCCCACAATTGAGATTAATGCTGTTCTCTTCAAAAAAGAAGTGGATAGTTTTCTGCTGCAGAGCTGTGCGGAGCAGAGAGCTCTCCCTGTGACTTGTGGCAGTGAGAAGCTTGTTTTAAAAGCTGAATTTGGCGTTTTGTGACCGCAGAGCTGTCAAAAAAAAATGTCTTTGGTGCTGAGGTGGACAGGGATTTTCTCCCACCAGAGAGATGGGTCGTGGTCTGGAGCGGGCTGATTTCAGCTGCATCCCTGACGGACGGGGGGAGCTCAGAGATGACAGAATTGTACCTGGACATCAACCCCGGAGAGCCGGAACGGGGAGGAACGGTGCAGTGTGTGACAGCTGCTGGCACAGTGCCCGGCCCTTCCTGCAGGTGTTGGGCTGTCCCAGTGCCATTCCCAGTGCCATTCCCAGTGCCATTCCCAGTGCTGTTCCTGGAACCCATTCCCAGTACCCATTCCCAGTGCCCATTCCCAGTGCCCATTCCCAGAACCCATTCCCAGTGCCATTCCCGGAACCCATTCCCAGTACCCATTCCCAGTGCCATTCCCGGAACCCATTCCCAGTGCCCATTCCCAGTGCCATTCCCAGTGCCATTCCCGGAACCCATTCCCAGTGCCATTCCCAGTGCCATTCCCAGTGCTGTTCCCGGAACCCATTCCCAGTGCCATTCCCAGTGCCATTCCCAGAACCCATTCCCAGTGCCATTCCCGGAACCCATTCCCAGTGCCCATTCCCAGTGCCATTCCCAGTGCCATTCCCGGAACCCATTCCCAGTGCCATTCCCAGTGCCATTCCCAGTGCCATTCCCGGAACCCATTCCCAGTGCCCATTCCCAGTGCCATTCCCGGAACCCATTCCCAGTACCCATTCCCAGTGCCATTCCCAGTGCCATTCCCAGTGCCCATTCCCAGTGCTGTTCCTGGAACCCATTCCCAGTGCCATTCCCAGAACCCATTCCCAGTGCCATTCCCAGTGCCATTCCCAGTGCCCATTCCCAGTGCCCATTCCCAGTGCCATTCCCAGTACCCATTCCCAGTGCCATTCCCAGAACCCATTCCCAGAACCCATTCCCAGTGCCATTCCGGAACCCATTCCCAGTACCCATTCCCAGTGCCATTCCTGGAACCCATTCCCGGAACCCATTCCCAGTACCCATTCCCAGTGCCATTCCCGGAACCCATTCCCAGTGCCCATTCCCTGTTTGCTCTGCAGGGACACTGAGGCAGGGATGGGCAGAGCGGGGCACAGAACCCCCGAGCCCAGCCCTCGCCCAGCCCCACAATCCCCCCGCTCCGCGTCCCCGAGTGCCACACTCGGACATCCCTGACACTTCCAGGGGCAGTGACTGCCCCAGCTCCCCGGGCAGGTCACCCCAGCGCAGCTGGCACCGTCCGGTGTCTCGGGGCCCGGGTGTCGAGGTGACCCCGAGAGTGTAGAAGTCCTGGTTTCCAGCCCGTGCAGCCAAAGGAGGAGTCTGAGTGCGCAGGGTCGGCTTCTCCAGGTTGTTTATTTTCCCTTATCCAGAACATTCTCTCTCTGCCCTGCTGAGCTCTGTCCAGCAGGCCGGCCATGGCATTCTGTCTGTCCTCAGGGCAGTGTTCACATTTCATACCAAAAACTCCGTGTGCCATGGTTACAATAACGTGCCAATGTCTGTCATTTATGTTGGACAGTGTGTCTGTATCTTAAACCAACAGAAAAGTGTCACCACCGCAGCAAGACATGGAGGGCAAGGAGAAGGAGAAGGAGGTCAGGACACGCCCAAATCCCTCCACCTTGTCCCCCTGAACCCCATTCTAAAAAGCCCCAAAATTCTACTTTTCCACCCTGTGTTAACTCAGCTACCACACCACTCAAACCCTTGTGGCTGGTAATTCCTCACACAAAGCTGGCAGTTTTTTCCACGGGCTAAAATGGAAGCCACAGGTGTTTTTGTCTTGGTGCCAAGGTCTCCGAGCCCCCTGCCAGGGTCTGGAGACATCCAGGGCAGCCAGAGGGATGTGCTGGGTTCCCAAACGGTGTCGGTGTCCGGGTGTTTGTGTCTGGGTGTCGGTGTCCGGGTGTCTGTGTGTCGGTGTCCGGGTGTTTTGAGTGTCGGTGTCCGGGTGTTTGAGTGTTGGTGTCCGGGTGTTTGTGTGTCGGTGTCCGGGTGTTTGAGTGTCGGTGTCCGGGTGTCTGAGTGTCGGTGTCTGGGTGTTTGTGTCTGAGTGTCGGTGTCCGGGTGTCTGGGTGTCGGTGTCCGGGTGTTTGTGTTTGAGTGTCGGTGTCCGGGTGTCTGAGTGTCGGTGTCCGGGTGTTTGTGTTTGAGTGTCGGTGTCCGGGTGTCTGAGTGTCGGTGTCCGGGTGTCTGAGTGTCGGTGTCCGGGTGTTTTGAGTGTCGGTGTCCGGGTGTTTGTGTTTGAGTGTCGGTGTCCGGGTGTTTGAGTGTCGGTGTCCGGGTGTTTGTGTCTGAGTGTCGGTGTCCGGGTGTCTGAGTGTCGGTGTCCGGGTGTCTGGGTGTCGGTGTCCGGGTGTTTGTGTCTGAGTGTCGGTGTCCGGGTGTCTGAGTGTCGGTGTCCGGGTGTCTGGGTGTCGGTGTCCGGGTGTTTGTGTCTGGGTGTCGGTGTCCGGGTGTCTGAGTGTCGGTGTCCGGGTGTCCGGGTGTCGGTATCCGTGGTGGGACAGCCCGGGCCGAGCCCCGGCCGGAGCAGCCCCAGCCCGTCCCTCCGCAGCACCGGCAGCGCCGGGGGCTCTGCACCGCTTCCAGCGGGAATCCCAGCCCGGCCCGCCTGGATTCGCCATTTAACTGCGCTAATCCTGCCAAAACACAAGGCACAGAGAGAGGAAAACAATTAACGCGGAGCCGGGACCGCCTCCTCCCGCCCACGGCGCCGCCTCCCCTTCCCCTTCCCCTTCCCCTTCCTCCTCCTCCTCCTCCTCCTCCTCCTCCTCCCGCCGCACATCCCCTCCTCCCGGGGCTCCGTTTTGGTTCCGGGGCAGCGGCTCCTTCCTGCGGGAGGGCGGTGCAGGCTGTGCCCGGCCCGGCGCGGCCCGGCGGCCGCAGCGGCAGCAACAGCAGCAATAGCAGCAATAGCAGCAGCGGCAGCAGCAGCAGCAGCAGCAATAGCAGCAGCGGCAGCAGCAGCAGCAGCAATAGCAGCGGCAGCAGCGGCAGCAGTAGCAGCAATAGCAGCGGCAGCAGCAGCAGCGGCAGCCGCAGCATGTGAGCCCGCGGGGCGGGGATGCTCTGGCTGCTCTGCGGCCCCTGCGGCGCCATGGACAGCCAGGCGCTCGTCATCCGCATCAAGGTCCCCGACGGAGCCGCCGTGGACTGGACCGTGCACTCCGCGCCCCAGCTGCTCTTCAGGGACGTGCTGGTGAGTGAGGCCGGCCGGCACCGGGAGCGGGACCCCCGCTGCCAGCCCCGGGGGTGTCACCACCGGGACCCCCGCTCCCGGCCCGGGGGTGTCACCACCGGGACCCCCGTGTCACCCCGGGAGGGTGTCACCACCGGGACCCCCGTGTCACCCCGGGAGGGTGTCACCACCGGGACCCCCGTGCCAGCCCCGGGGGGTGTCACCACCGGGACCCCCGCTGCCAGCCCCGGGGGGGTGTCACCACCGGGACCCCCGTGTCACCCCGGGAGGGTGTCACCACCGGGACCCCCGTGTCACCCCGGGAGGGTGTCACCACCGGGACCCCCGTGTCACCCCGGGAGGGTGTCACCACCGGGACCCCCGTGTCACCCCGGGAGGGTGTCACCACCGGGACCCCCGTGCCACCCCGGGGGGTGTCACCACCGGGACCCCCGTGCCACCCCGGGGGGTGTCACGACCGGGACCCCCGTGCCAGCCCCGGGGGGTGTCACCACCGGGACCCCCGCTCCCGGCCCGGGGGGTGTCACCACCGGGACCCCCGTGCCGGCCCCGGGAGGGTGTCACCACCGGGACCCCCGTGCCGGCCCGGGGGGTTCGAGGAGAAGCTGGGCTTTGGGAAGGAGCGTTCCCTGCTCGGGGAATGCCGGGCTCTGCTCGGGCTGGGCCACCGCTGCTCGTGGTGGCGTGTGCCCTCCCGGGCTGCGGCTCCGCTGTGCCTCCTGTCCCTCAGCCCCTTTGCTGCTGTGGCGTTTTGTCCGTCTGCACGAATTGCGCTCTGCTTACTCGGAAAGGGGAGTGGGACTTTGTTTATCCTGCTCAGAAATGGGAGTGGGAGTTTGTCCTGCTCAGAAATGGGAGTGGGAGTTTGTCCTGCTCAGAAATGGGAGTGGGAGTTTATGTATCCCACTCAGAAATGGGAGTGGGTGTTTATTTATCCCACTCAGAAATGGGAGTGGGTGTTATGTATCCCACTCAGAAATGGGAGTGGGAGTTGATTTATCCCACTCAGAAATGGGAGTGGGAGTTGATTTATCCCACTTAGAAATGGGAGTGGGAGTTTGTATCACTCGGAAATGGGAGTGGGTTTTTATCCCACTCAGAAATGGGAGTGGGAGTTGATTTGTCCCGCTCAGAAATGGGAGTGGGTTTTTATCCCACTCAGAAATGGGAGTGGGAGTTTGTCCCACTCAGAAATGGGTTTTTATCCCACTCAGAAATGAAAGTGGGTCTTTATTGTTTATCCCCTCAGAAATGGGAGTGGGAGTTTGTCCTGCTCAGGAATGGGGGTGGGAGTTTGTGTATCCCACTCAGGAATGGGGGTGGGAGTTTTTCTCATGCAGAAATGGGGGTGTTTGTTGTTTGTCCCACTCGGGAATGGGGGTGGGTTTTTATCCCACTTCTTCCCAGCTGTGTCCCCGCCAGAAGAGCAGCTCGGGGCGCAGGTGATGCTTTCTGCAGCCTGCCCTCACCTCTCCTCCCCAGCACATCCACAGCACTCTGTGCCCCCGTTTCCCCAAGGAAACCTTCCCAAAGCACCCCTCACCTGCGCGTTCAGTTTTCACCTTGTTATTAACGTTGGAGGGAGGTTTTGCAGGTGTCCTTCAGGATGCTGATCCCGTGGAAAGGACACGTGGGGGTGGAGGGGCTGCTTTGCTGGAAACTGCTCGGTGTTGGGCCGAGAGGGTTGCAGAGCTCACTGGAAGGGATGGCAGAAATTCCAACATTTAATTTTCCACGACTTTCTGTAGATGGAGGAGTGGGAGCAGAACCTTTGGCAGAACAGGGAGGTTTTTGGGAGGGGCAGTTTCCCCTTGGTGGTTGCACAAGCCTGGGGTGACCCAGTGTGCCCTTAAACGAAATGGGTCTGGTCTTCTCCAGCTCAGCTTAAAAATCCCCTGAAAATACCAAATAAAGCCTCAGTGATAATTTCATGGGGTTTTCTCAGCACAGAGCAGCCCATGGGACCCACCCTGAAGGAAGAAGAGCCCAATTCAGCTCCCATGGGTGGAGCTTTTTGGTTTCCTTCTTTTTTCCCCCAAAATAAAACCATATACTATATAAACCATATACTATATAAACTATATAAAACTATATAACCCGTGATTCCGGGATTCCCCTCTGCCATCTGGAATTATTGTCAGTTCAGGCTGGTTATGTAGAAGTGAGCAGAGCCACTGTGGGTGACAGAGGATCAGGAGTGGCAGCGAAGCTCCCTGAGAGAAGGTGAGGAAGGAGCAGACTTGGAGCTTGGAACACCTCGGCTTCATTTTTAAACTGAATTTGTTCATTTTGCCTTCCAGTGGGTGCAGCCTTGCACCATTTCATGCTGGTGAAATTATTATTATTATTATTTTATATTTTTAGGTGATTTTTAAGCTGATTTTTGAGCTGAATTTGTTCATTTTGCCTTCCAGTGGGTGCAGCCTTGCACCATTTCATGCTGGTGAAATTATTATTATTATTATTTTATATTTTTAGGTGATTTTTAAGCTGATTTTTGAGCTGATTTTGTTAATTTTGCCTTCCAGTGGCTGCAGCCTTGCACCATTTCATGCTGGTGAAATTATTATTATTATTATTTTATATTTTTAGGTGATTTTTAAGCTGATTTTTGAGCTGATTTTGTTCATTTTGCCTTCCAGTGGGTGCAGCCTTGCACCATTTCATGCTGGTGAAATTATTATTATTATTTAATATTTTTAGGTGATTTTTAAGCTGATTTTTGTTCATTTTGCCTTCCAGTGGGTGCAGCCTTGCAGCATTTCATGCTGGTGAAATTATTATTATAATATTATATTTTCAGGTGCTTTTTAAGCTGATTTTTGTTAATTTTACCTCCCAGTGAGTGCAGCATTTCAGGCTGGTATGCAGGTTTATCTCCATCCTCATTTTCAGAGCTGTTCTTCCTGGTGCCACTTGAAATAAGTTCTCTGTGTATCAGCGTTGCAGGCCTGTAAGTCACCAGTAAATAGCTTTATTTTTGAGGCCCCACTAAATGAATTACAATAAGCTTATTTGTTTTTCTCCCCTCAAGCTGTCTGCATTCCTCCTGTCACTGGGGTATTTAATAATCCTGGGTAACTTCACGTTGCCATCGTGAGATAAAACAAATTTAACTGAACCATGAGAGCTGGGGGATCAATATTTACCCTGGCAGTTGAGCAGGGTGCATAAAAAATTCACATTTTCTGCTTTCTCACCCGTGCTGCCCCAGAGCACAGGTTTGGTTTTGGAGTTCCTCTTGCACCTGCTGTTCCCAGATTTTTCTCCTCTTTTTTTTTTTTTTTTTTTGAGGCTTTTCATTTCTGTATCCCTTACAAAAACCCAATTAAGCAGAACTCCTACAAGTGGGAGTATTTTGTATTTCATTGCTCCTGATCTCTGTTGCGATAGGAGAAAATCCCCCGGGCACGCGTAATCCTCCGAAATTTGGAATAATCCTTTAATCCTGGCTCAGCCACTCGGGGAAGTGCAGAGTGCTGGGATTGCGCTGCCAGATCCACTCGTTCCACGGATTCCTGCGACTCCAGCAGAGCTCTGGGCGCTCGCTGTTCATTTAGTGCGACACCTGGGCTCTGTCGTTCACCTCGTGACTATTTCTTAGTGATTCATTGCTTGTTGATTATTAGCATTACTTAGTATTACTGTGATTATTACTTCTTATTAGTATGATTATTATTGGTATTAAAGGAGTCTCAATATGCAGAAAAAGTTATTCTGGAGGGGGGCAGGAAAATAAGTTTTTTTTTTGTTTTGTTTTGTTTTTATCACTGTGTCAGAGCTTTGGGATGTTTGGAGTTTTCCAGGCAGGTTTTTGGGGTTGGCAGGGCTGCCTCTGATGCTTCCACACCCCTTAAATCCAGTTTTCAAACAGTTTTTAAATTAATTTCATAGAAGCATCTGTGTGCCCATAGATGAACATTGACAAGGGGCTTAAATCTACGACAGTTAAAGTGATTTTGCTGAGGAACTTTCAATGTTTAAATGAACGGATTTAAGAACAATTAGTGCAGTCTTCTGTGTAGGCAAGACTGATTTCTTATTAGAAATAGTGGCTTTTGACAGAGGCTGGTAAACCCTGGAGAATGGAAGAATTTTGAACATCATGGAAATATTTTGGGGCTTTTTTTCTCTATTTTTTTTTTCCTCTACAAATGCACAATTCCACAATTAAGCCACACTGCACATTTCTGGTGTGCAATTAATAGTTTGAACCACATCTCTTGATTTATTTTCACATCTCGGGCACCACGAGGAAGTTTTATATTTATTACTTGCTTCAGTTGGCTCTGTGGAAATCCTGTGCTGCTTTCACATATTATTAATTGTGTCTCTGTGGCACGGAATCTTTAATTTCATCCTTTTCGAGGAAGGAGAAAAATGGAGAGAGCAGAAGAGGCAGGACATCAGTGGAGCTTTGGCAGGGGGTGCTGAGCACCCTGAGCGGCTCCAGTGGATGTGCTGCAATAAATCCTGGGGCTCATTAATTCCAAAAAGTTCATTTTTCATTTTTCCTGGCGGTGGCAGGAGGCACCAGGGAGGGGCAGAGCCACGCTGGGCATTGGTGCCGTGCCCTGATGTGGCTCCTCGTGGGTTGGCAGCAAGGGAGAGGCTGGAAAAATGAGAGAAACTGAGGAAATGATCGAGGAGCTTCTCTGGTGCCAGCAGGAAAAAAAAAAATCTGGCTTGGAGGAGAGATGTGGAGCTGGAAATGTTGGTTTGTTCTGGTTGAAAAAATGGTAAAAGCTGAAAAAATGATCAAAGCTCTTCTCTGGTCCCAGCAAAAAAAAAAAAAGTTGGGTTGGAGCAGGGGTTGGAAGTGGAAATTTTGGCAGAATAATGGTCAAGGTCTTCTCTGGTACCAGCAAAAAAAAAAAATTGAGTTGGAGGAGGGGTGTGGAACTGGATTTGTGGGTGTGTTTTGGCTGGAAAAATGATAAAAGCTAGAAAAAAATGATAAAAGAGCTCCTCTGGTATCAGCAAAAAAATCTGGGATGGAGCAGGGATGTGGAACTGGGAGTGTTGGTGTGGTTTGGCTAAAAAATGGTGAAAGATCTTCATTGGTACCTGCAAAAAAAAAAAAAAAAAAAAGCTGGGTTGGAGCAGGGATTGGAAATTTTGGCTGAATAATGGTCAAAACTCTTCTCAGGTACCTGGAGCAGGGAGGTGTGATTGGAAATGTTGGTTTGTTCTGGTTGAAAGAATGGTAAAAGCTGAAAAAATGATCAAAGCTGTTCTCTGGTCCCAGCAAAAAAAAAAGAAAAAAAAAAATTGAGTTGGAGGAGGGGTGTGGAACTGGATTTGTGGGTGTGTTTTGGCTGGAAAAATGATAAAGGCTGGGAGAATTCTAAAAGCTCTTCTCTGGTCCCAGCAAAAAAGAAAAGTTGGGTTGGAGCAGGGATTGGCAATTTTGGCTGAAAAATGGTAAAAGTTCTTCTTTAGTGGCAGCAAAAATGGTTGGGTTGGAGCAGGGATTGGAAGTGTTGGTGTGGTTTGGCTGGAAAAATGGTAAAAGCTGGAAAAATGGAAAATGATCCAAGTTCTTCTCTGGTCCCAGCAAAAAAAAAAAAAAAAACAACAACAAAAAAAAAAAAAAAAAAAAAAAAAAAAACAAAAAAAAAAAAAAAAAAAAAACACCCCAAAAAAAACCAAAAAAACCCACCAAAACAAACAACTGGGGTGGAGCAGGGACTGGAAATTTTGGCTGAAAAATGGTCAAAGTTCTCTGGTCCCAGCAAAAAAAATCTGAATTGGAGCAGGGATGTGGAGTTGGTGGGGTTTGGTAAAAAAGGTAAAAGTTCTTCTTTGGCACCTGCAAAAAAGCATTGGCTTGGAGCTGGGGGTGGCTGCAGAGGTTTTCGTGTTTGGTGGTGTGGAGCTGCCTCAGGTGCTCTCTCTGCTGCTTTGGGAGCTTCCAGTGAATTCTCCCCCAGTGTTTGAGCTCATCTCCGGAATTCTGGAGAAGTTCACATCCCAGGTGAGGCTGACAGAGCCCTGCAAACGGGAGGAAACGGGTTTTTAAAGCAAAAAAAAAGCGTAATAAAGCTCTTTTTATGGCTGGTTTTGATCAGTTAGGTGCCCATGTTTTTATAGCCCAAGGGAAAAATGGATTTTTTCACCTGCAGGAGCAGAGAGCACAGAGCTGTTTGAAATTGGGGGGAATTATCTGGGAGGAAAAGAGTTCTCCTGGAGGGGAGGAGAAAAACATCGTGATGGGAGCAGATTTGTGTTTCGCCCTAAAAACGTCCTCATTTTGGGGCAGTGGGGAGGGATTCAAGTGATTTAATGCAAATCAGGCTTTTCCCATTTGATATTTAATGAATTTTTCCTTACATTTTTTAGGATGTCATTGGTCAGGTTTTGCCAGATGCCACGACCACAGCATTTGAGTGTAAGTGTGACTTTCGTCCACCAATTCCCTTGCCACATTGCTGGGCTGTAACTGAAATAAAGAAATAATTTGTATGTAAATTCCTATTATATTCTGATGATATTTATTATTTCAAAATGAGTTATGTTCATTGTACGTCACAGTTAAATATTTATGCATTAATGCAACTTTAATAATGGCACTGAACCAAGCAATATTTTATTATTTAATCACATCTGGAATATTTCCACAAAGTAGCTTTCATTACCAGCCTGCCCTTACCATGCTCTTACTCCTCAGTGCAGTTTTATTGCTCAAATTAAATGAAAAGTATAAACTACCTGTAGGTCTCAGCTTCAAATGGCAATCCTCCAGTCCTCCCAGCAAGTATTTAGGCTAATATCTGTTCTTTAAGGCCTGTTTATTTTTGTTTTTGAAGGGGTTCCTAGGGGATTGTCCTGTCTGGAGAGCAATCAGCTGCAAAGGGGAGCGCCCCAGGGGATCAAATATTGAAAAACTGGAGTTTTCTTCCAGATGGAGGAGGCTCCTGCTGCTCCCTTTTAATTTTTATTATGTTTTTCCCCTCTGTTTTCCTTTGAGATGAAAGGAAATGATATTTTTTATTCTGTTTTTCCCCCTGTTGTCCTTTGGAGGAAGGGGCTGGAGATCTCAAGATCTGACAGAGCAGACTTGAGACGGGGCCTCTCATTTTTATCAGCACTTGTCCCCTTTTTAGAGCTTTGGGGCTCATTCTGTCAGTGGACAATCAGAGGAAATACTGATTTATGATCCTTCCAGTCCTGTTTAATGCTCTTTCACTTCTCACACGTTGTGCTTTCCTCTCCCAAAACGAAGTTTTATTTCTCAACCTCGGCGTTTTTCCTGCCCCGCTTCTGAACCCGGCACCTGAGCCTCCGGAGCCTTGCCATGTATGCCTTTTCCCACTCCATTTTGGGTTATTTTGTGTCAGGATTTGCCTGCCACCCCTGCCACGTCCCACACTGGCTGGGTTTGAGCTTCATGCTCCATCAGGGCAGCAGCCCAGGGCAGCGGTGCCATGTGCAGGAGTTTCCTGGAAAATTCTGATTTTTGTTCTGCCTCCCAACATCTGCTGCTGTGCCTTCCCTGCGTGTCTCTAGTCTGTCATTTCCAGCTGCACCAGCCCATTTCCCCTGCCATTTAACTGCCATCTGAATTATGGGATGGATATTGATGTTTTTAAAGGGGTTTTTTAAAATTTTCTCCCCCTCCTGGATTTTTCTGCTTGAAGTCCTGTTCTCCATCGCTGCCTCAGGTGGGGATGATTGACTCCATCCCAGCTCTTTGTGCTTTTTATTTGGGTGTTCTCCCCCCCAGCATGGAAATCCAGATTCCCCTGCTCCCCACATCCCTACCAAAACCCCCTGCCACCATCTGGCCCCAGAGCATCCTTTTATCCCCGCCCTGCTGCTCCCCCGTTCCCGACTCGCTGCAGATTTTGGGGAATTTTGCTGCTCAATATTTATTCACCATCTGCTGCTCTCTGCTCTCTTCTGAGGGTTTCTTCCTCCATTTTAAAGGATGCTAAAAAATCCAGCCAGGACGGGGGAATTTCTTCCTTTTTTTGTTCTGCTCTTGCTTCCCCAGCGTGCCGGAAAATCGGATTGGGGGGCTCCAGGCAAGGAGGGAAGCCTGGAAATCTTTCAGGATCTGGTTTTGGGATGGTAAAGGAGCTCAGGCTCAGGGCACATTTTCTCTGGTTTTACTCTTTGCTTGATTAGTTTAAACTAATCTTTATTTTTATTTTCCCCCTGCCTCCTCATCCACATATTTTTAACTCTTTCTGCTTGCACCACCATCGGGAGTTCTGTAGCTGGGAACAGAGTTAATTCCTCAGTCATTTCAGAGGGATAATGTGGATTTCTTCCAAATATTTTGCTAGAGTTTTCCCTTTTTTTTTCCCTTTTTTTTTTTTCTTTTTTTGTGGTCCCAGCTCAGTCTGTTCCCTCTCCCAGACCTTTTATCCACAAATCCATCCCTCTTCTGCTTTCCCTCTGATCCCTCTGGTGGATGTGTGGTGCTCCAGTAGTTCTCTTCCTGTTTAAACTCCAATTTTGAGGTTTTTATGTTTCACTCTTCTGTGTTGCTTTGGGTTTTTTGGTTTTGTTTTTTTTTTTCATTATTACCATTTAAAGGGCAGAATGAAGAAATTCCTTTTCTCACACAGTTTGAATTCCTTGCTTGGGTTTTTTTTCTTCCCCCAGATTCTTGGGTTTTGTGGGGTTTTTTCCCAGATTCTTGCTTGTTTTTTTTTTCCCAGATTCTTGCTTGTTTTTTGTTTTCCCAGATTTTTTTTCCCCAGATTCTTGTTGGGTTATTTTTTCCCTCCCCAGATTCCTGGGGGTTTTTTTCCACCCCAGATTCTTGGATTTTATTTCCTCCCCCACCAGATTCTTGGGAATCCCAGCTCAGGGAAGGATTTAGGGAGGGAATTCCAGCTTGGGGAAGGATTTAGGGAGGGAATTCCAGCTTTTGGGGAAGGATTTAGGGAGGGAATTCCAGCTCAGGGAAGGATTTAGGGAGGGAATTCCAGCTCAGGGAAGGATTTAGGGAGGGAATTCCAGCTCGGGAAGGATTTAGGGAGGGAATTCCAGCTCAGGGAAGGATTTAGGGAGGGAATTCCAGCTTGGGGAAGGATTTAGGGAGGGAATTCCAGCTTGGGGAAGGATTTAGGGAGGGAATTCCAGCTCAGGGAAGGATTTAGGGAGGGAATTCCAGCTTGGGGAAGGTTTTAGGGAGGGAATTCCAGCTTTTGGGGAAGGTGCTCAGCCTCTGGAGAGGTTCTGGCAGTTAAAAAAAGTCCTGCTGACAGTGAAGTTCTGAGCACTTTGTGCCCCTTTTTAGACAAAAATCACAGTTCTTGTTAATCAATATTTGGAGATGACATTCATTGACTGCATTATTATTTCAGACTGTTGTGCAGTTGGCCTTTCCTTTTTGGATTGTTGATTTATTTGCTGCTCTAAGTGCAGCCGGTGCCTGTCAGGATTGTCCCTGTCCCCTCCTTGCTCACCTGGTGCCTTCCTCTGGCAGATGAGGATGAGGACGGGGATCGGATCACGGTCAGGAGCGATGAGGAGATGAAGGCCATGCTCTCCTATGTGAGTACACTGCAACAAATCCTCATTTCCCCCCGCGCTTCTCCCTTTTTTTCCTGGTTTTTTTTTGTCCCACGCTGTTGAACTGGGCGGTGTCCCCGTGGTAAATTCAGATTTTTGATCTTCGGGATGGAAGGGAGGTGGCTTCACACCAGACCCGTGGACAGGCTCGACTTCAGAAAAGAAAAAAGACTTGTTCACTTACTGATCATATCAGAAACATTAAGAATAATGCATCTTAATGACTTTTGCATTAGGTATAGTGCAGGCTAAATGGACTATCAATTTCTTGTATTTTTTATGCAGTACTTAAAGTAACGGCTCATTAAAAATGAACCCCTGGGCTCTAAAAATTTTTCAAAATCTACTTTCATCTGGAGACTGTTTCACCCCTCCTAACAGAGGAGTTTCATTGTAGCTGCAGGCTCAGTATTCAGAGAGGATTTAAAGCTGTGTTTTGTGTTTTTCCAGGGGAGATGGATGTGGCTGCGTGTGCCTTTGTGTAGGTAGGGGTGTGTGAAATCTGTCTGGATCCCCATAAACGTAAATAAATATATCCCATAAATATAAATCTCCTGCAGAAGGGGAAGGGTGCAGTTACTGATGGCAACAGAATCATTTGAATGTCGTGGGGAGGGGGGGGGAAATAAAAAATCCTTTAACTTCTCTTTTCAAAGGAAATGAATAAGCAGGAGGGTAGAAAATGGGGATCAAAATTCCTCTAAATGACCTGGCAGAGCCAGGCCCTGTTTGGGAGCACCCAAAGGTGATTTTGGGGGGACTTCCGAGGTTTGGGTGGGGAGGGACCTGAAATCCCACCCAGGGAAACCTCCCACGTGCCAGGCTGCTCCAGGCATCCATGCCAGCGGTCCAGGGGCAGCCCCAGCTGCTCCGGGAATTCCAGCCCAGCCAGGAATTCCTTCCCAAAATCCCCCCCAAATGTCCCATTTTCCACCCTGGAGCCATTCCCTGTGTCCTGTCCCTCCATGCCCTGTCCCCATTCCCTCTCCAGCTCTCCTGGAGCCCCTTGAGGGATTCCCTGGATCCTCTCCAGCTCTCCCTGGATCCTTCCCCTCTCCAGAACATTCCCAGCTCTCCCTGGATCCCTCCCCTCTCCAGAACATTCCCAGCTCTGCCTGGATCCTTCCCCTCTCCAGGGACCATTCCCAGCTCTCCCTGGATCCCTCCCCTCTCCAGGGACCATTCCCAGCTCACCCTGGATCCCTCCCCTCTCCAGGGACCATTCCCAGCTCTGCCTGGACCCTTCCCCTCTCCAGAACATTCCCAGCTCTGCCTGGATCCTTCCCCTCTCCAGAACATTCCCAGCTCTCCCTGGATCCCTCCCCTCTCCAGAACATTCCCAGCTCTCCCTGGATCCCTCCCCTCTCCAGAACATTCCCAGCTCTCCCTGGATCCCTCCCAGCTCACCCTGGATCCCTCCCCTCTCCAGAACATTCCCAGCTCTGCCTGGATCCTTCCCCTCTCCAGGGACCATTCCCAGCTCTCCCTGGATCCTTCCCCTCTCCAGAACATTCCCAGCTCTGCCTGGATCCCTCCCCTCTCCAGGGACCATTCCCAGCTCTGCCTGGATCCCTCCCCTCTCCAGAACATTCCCAGCTCTCCCTGGATCCTTCCCCTCTCCAGAACATTCCCAGCTCTCCCTGGATCCTTCCCCTCTCCAGGGACCATTCCCAGCTCTCCCTGGATCCTTCCCCTCTCCAGAACATTCCCAGCTCTCCCTGGATCCCTCCCCTCTCCAGAACATTCCCAGCTCTCCCTGGATCCCTCCCCTCTCCAGGGACCATTCCCAGCTCTCCCAGAGGGGCTCCAGCCCCTGCAGCATCCCCGGGTGGCTTTTTTGGGATTTTGCTGTTCTCAGCCCCTTTTCCCTCCCTTTTTGGGTCCAGCAGCTCCCTGGAGACCCTTCCCCCAGAGTTCCTCGTGGTTCTCCCTTTTCCTGGGGAAAATCTCAGCCATTTTTTGCCGTTAAAGTGGAAAACTTGGAATTTTCCTGGTGCAGCCTCCAGATTAATCATGCCTTGGGAAGGTCATTTTTTTGCTATGCTTCCAAGCTCACTGTTAAAGTTTCAGTACATTAGAGTTCTGATTGCCCAACTCTCTGCTTTCCCTGCAAAATTATGGGATGCCTGGAAATGACTTCTTTCTGCTTCAGCAGCTCTTCTTCTCTGAAAAATTTTTCTCCTCAGTTTTAAACTAGTTTTTTATTTGAGTGCTGCGCTGGTGGTTGAACTTCCTCACGTCCTATGGGCTTCGTTTTGGGACGTGTTTACCAGGAAACAAATGTTCTGATCCCAGGCAATGAATTCATTTCATAATCTTGGGGAGGAAAAATACTCATTTCGAGGCCTGCAACAACTATCCGGAGGATTGGCCAGCTGGGAAAGTATTTCAGGGAATTTTGATGTGGTGCAGGTGTTCTCTAAAATGTAAATAAAGTGGATTTATTTCAGTTTAAGGAGGAAAAAAAAGAATTCCCTGAGATTAGACTTTGGAACATGTTATGACTGGGAAGCTATTTGGAATCATTCTGGTATTTGGAATCATTCTGATATTTGGAATCATTCTGAACCTTCCCTTTAGGATCTTTGCTTTATGAATGTGACAAGAACTTGATTCAGGTCTGGAATTCTCTCAGATTATGCAAAAATGCTTTGAATGAGGCTGATTTTGGGGGGTGGTAAATAGGATTTTTTCAGTGCTGGGCAGTGCAGTTAATTAAGGACGGCCGTGGAGCTGCTCTGGAGCTGTTGTCTTGTATCTGTATAAAAAGGCAGTAATTTTTTTGACAGCCACTGATTGGAAAGTTGCTTGCAGCTCTCTGAAAGCAAGGGCTACACGCTCTGGATCAATAAGTGGCAAATTTCCCATTAAAAAGAATACCTGAACAATGTTCCAAATAGCCACTGGCATCTTAATTTTCCGTGGAAACCTTCAGCGCCGGCGTGTGGAGGACAAGTCATTTTCAGACAATTTTTCCAGACTACTTGTTAACAGTTATTGCTGTCCCGAAAGGTTGACAGCTTACATGATTGATATTTCATTTACTTGTCATCACTGGTGAGTAATGGAGAGGGTTTTTCCTCCCTCTCTCTCCCTCTCCCTCTCTCTCTGCCCCTCTGTTGTATTTTTTGGGGGGCAGGAAGCACTCTCAGGTGTGTTTATTTCAGTTGGTTATTCCAGGGAGGGCTCAGAAATGTTCCTGTTGTGTGTGGGGATGTCTGCAGGTCGTAGGATTCTGTTGGTGAAGTGGGAATTGAGAAGTTGAAAGCTCCTCCCATGGGCAGGGACAGCTCCCACCACCCCAGGCTGCTCCAACCCTCAGTGTCCAACCTGGCCTTGGACACCCCAGGGACCCAGGGGCAGCCACAGCTGCTCTGGGAATTCCAGCCCAGCCAGGAATTCCTTCCCAAGGTCCATCTAAATCTCCCCTTTCCCCCTCTGAAGCCATCCCCTGTGTCCTGTCCCTCCATGCCCTGTCCCCAGCTCCAGCTCTCCTGGAGCTCTTCAGGGGCTCTGAGCTCTCCCTGGATCCTTCTCCTCTCCAGAACATTCCCAGCTCTCCCTGGATCCTTCTCCTCTCCAGGGACCATTCCCAGCTCTCCCTGGATCCCTCCCCTCTCCAGAACATTCCCAGCTCTGCCTGGATCCTTCTCCTCTCCAGAACATTCCCAGCTCTCCCTGGATCCCTCCCCTCTCCAGAACATTCCCAGCTCTCCCTGGATCCTTCTCCTCTCCAGAACATTCCCAGCTCTCCCTGGATCCTTCTCCTCTCCAGAACATTCCCAGCTCTGTCTGGATCCTTCCCCTCTCCAGGGACCATTCCCAGCTCTCCCTGGATCGCTCCCCTCTCCAGGGACCATTCCCAACTCTCCCAACCCAAGCATCTTGCTGGGTTTTGATGTCCTCAGCTCCTTTTCCAGCCCTTTTTGCCCATTCTCAGCTTTTTTTTAACCAATAAACATCCCCCGGATCACTCCAGCAGCTCCTGTGGAGTTGAGGATGTCTGCAGGGACTTTTTGGGATCCCTCTGTGCTGATGCCAGAGTCCCAGATCCCTTTGGGATTCCCTAGTTCTTTTCAAACTGTGCAGTTTTGGGGGATATTTGGGGTGGTTTAGGGGATATTTGGGGGATGTTTGCACCAGCTCTTTGTGGCCATGTTTGGTTTTCCTGGCTCCTCCAGCTGTGGCAGCTGCTGCATTGGCTGTAAATATTTCATGCTGTAAATATCTCGTCCCCTCACCTGCTGGAGCACTCCCAGGTTTCCCTGCTGAGCCAGGAGCAGGTCCCTGTGGCACCACAGCTCCCTGTTTCAGTTCCTTTTTTTGGGAACACTGCAGAGGGAAAGGAACCATCTGAGGGCTGATCTGCACTGTGGCCGTTACAGAGAAAACAAAAATACACGGAATGGAAGAGTCCACCAGTGCTTCCACCGCTCCTGGGTGACTGAGCAATCTCTTTTTTTGGGTTTCTTTGCAGTATTACTCCACTGTGATGGAGCAGCAGGTGAATGGGCAGTTGATAGAGCCTCTCCAGATCTACCCACGAGGTAATGCTGAGCAAATCCCAGTCTATCGCAAATGCAGGTGAACCGGCGGCAAGAAATGCTGGTGTGTGACTCCAGTCCAGAGGGCTGAATGATTTCTTTATTTTAACTATGCTATAATACATTAATACACCATTTAGAGGAGATACTAAAACTGCAAACCTACTTGTTCTAACGCCCATATCTAACTCCTCACAACTCGTGGCCCTCTCTGAGTCCAGCCACAGGTGGGTTGATTGGCCATCAGCTCAAACCATCCTCACCAGAACCCAACCAAGCAATCACCCCAGGTGAACAATTCTCCAAACACATTCCACATGGGAAAAACAAGGAGCAGAAACAGAAATCGTTTTCTCTTTCTTCTCTCTGTGCTCCTCTATGAAAAATGCTGAGAGAGAGAAGAATGTGCCTGGCACACCAGTCACCAGCCCAAGTAACCGGTGCTGAAAGAGCTCCCTGGCACGTTTTGGGGAGGTTTAAATGCACAGAGTGTCGTGTTTACCTCTTAATTTGGAGAGAAGAATTCATTATTGTGGGGAGCGTGGAGAAAAGTGCATTTATTGCATAGAAAAGAGCTAATTTCCTGGAGTAAATTAGACTAACGAGGTTTGCAGAGTACATATTTAAGTACATTTAAAGAACTCATTGGTGATGGTTCTTTCCAAGCAAAGCAGATGAATAACTGAAGGCTTGGATACTTATGAAAATTGGGCTTTTTAAAGCTGTTTTAATGTCATTAATCAGCGTGACAGGCTGGGGAATGCCCCTGTCACCCCTGTGGGACGTGTCTGTCGCAGCAGGACACGTTTTTGTCTGAGATTTGGGCATTTAGTGCTGTCCAAACATTCACAAGCACTTCAATAATTCTCCTCAACAGAGAGAGGGGTAATCAATTCCTTGGGCTGAGGCACTTAAAAAATAGGTCATCTCCAAGCTGACAAAAATCTGTAGGCAGCTTGGGAGGTTTTTTGGGAGTGCTCTCTCTCTCTCTCTGAGCTCCAAGAATGGTAAAAAAAAAAAAAAAAGCCTCCTGCATTACATAATTCATTCAGATCTCAGCAGCCAGGCTCTGGATCTCTGGCTCTTAATTGATGGAACGGAGAAGGTTTAAATTCTCCAAGTAAATCTCCCAGCAATAAATTAATTGAAATAATTAAAAATTAAACTCTCCTCACTTAACTGATATTACACAAATAATCATACTGTGAGGCTCCCAATTAAACATTCCACACTTCCATTACTTACAACTCTCTCAAGTTTGAATTGGGCAATTAACCAGGAGCCTCCTCCAACACGTGCTGACGAGGTCTCCAAAGGAGGCTGGGTGGGATTCCTGCAGGTTCCCCGTGCTCCTCTGGAAAAGGGACAGGAATTTGAGGGGAATGTGGAAAATTGGGTTTGTGTGGCTGGGGCTGGCAGGGTCTGGTTGAGAGGGGACTCCCAGGTGTGGGAGCTGTGACCTCCTCAGAGCAGGGCAGGGAGAGGGAGGGGTCTCCTGCCTCTTCCCAGGCATGGATCATGGAATCCTGGAATGGTTTGGGTGGGAAGGACCTGAAATCCCATCCCATGGAGCCCATCCCATCCCTATCCCATCCCATTCCAATCCCATCCCATGGAGCCCAATCCCATCCCATGGAGCCCAATCCCATCCCATGGAGCCCATCCCATCCCAATCCCATCCCATGGAGCCCATCCCATCCCAATCCCATCCCAATCCCAATCCCATCCCATGGAGCCCATCCCATCCCATGGAGCCCATCCCATCCCAATCCCATCCCATGGAGCCCATCCCATCCCATGGAGCCCATCCCATCCCAATCCCATCCCATGGAGCCCATCCCATCCCATGGAGCCCATTCCATCCCATCCCATGAATTCCATTCCCATCCCATGGAGCCCATCCCAATCCCATCCCATGGAGCCCATCCCATCCCATCCCATGGATTCCATTCCCATCCCATGGAGCCCATCCCATCCCATGGAGCCCATCCCAATCCCATCCCATGGAGCCCATCCCATCCCATCCCATGGATTCCATTCCCATCCCATGGAGCCCATCCCATGGAGCCCATCCCATCCCATCCCATGGATTCCATTCCCATCCCATGGAGCCCATCCCATCCCATGGAGCCCATCCCAATCCCATCCCATGGAGCCCATCCCATCCCATCCCATGGATTCCATTCCCATCCCATGGAGCCCATCCCATGGAGCCCATCCCATGGAGCCCATCCCATGGAGCCCATCCCATCCCATGGAGCCCATTCCATCCCATCCCATGAATTCCATTCCCATCCCACGGAGCCCATCCCAATCCCATCCCATGGAGCCCATCCCAATCCCATCCCATGGAGCCCATCCCATCCCATCCCATGAATTCCATTCCTATCCCATGGATCCCATCCCATGGATTCCATCCCATCCCATGATCAGGGACACCTTCCCCTATCCCAGGCTGCTCCAAGCTCCAGTGTCCAGCCTGGCCTTGGGCACTTCCAGGGGTCCAGGAATTCCTCTGGGAATTCCATCCCAGCCCCTCCCCACCCTCCCAGGAACAATTCCATCCCAATATCCCACCCAAATGTCCCATTTTCCAGTTTGAAGCCATTCCCTGGGTCCTGTCCCTCCATCTCTTGTCCCCAGTCCCTCCCCAGCTCTCCTGGAGCCCCTCCAGGCCCTGGAAGGGCTCTGGGGATTCCCTGGATCCTCTTGTGCCTCAGAGAAACTGGATGATCCGAGTAGGCTGGAAAATCTTGGAATTTTCCTTTAAATCTTTACATTTTCCTGTGAACACCCGGTCCCAGGGAGTGCTGGCAGGAGCTGCTCACACCCGACCCACCCTGGGTTTAATATTTTTGAGATCTAACATTCTCCTGGAGTCTCCCTTGGGCTCGCTCCTGAAGAAGCAGCCACGGGCATTCCTGTTCCTGCTGCTCTCCCCTGGGTGATTCCTCTGGCTGCACGGAACTGGGAATTGTCTCAGTTCTGCCCCAGCTCCAATCCCCCCAGCCCTGCCTCAGCTCTGGCTCTCTGCTGGCATTTCCTCCTCCCCGCTCCCTCCAGATTGCTCCAGAGCTCAGTTTTTGTTTCATCTTCCCAAACCTCCTCCTTAAAACCCTTTTTTTTTCCTATGTTAGAGCTTTCAGACCTCCCCAAACCCACCCCTGAGCTCTGCAGCTCCTCTGAAACACCCAACAAAATGTGCTTTCCTGCTTCTTTTTTTCTCCCCTGCTCTTTTTTTTTCCTCTTTACTGCTCTCTTTTTAATTTTTTTAAAATTTATTTTTTCTTCCCTGTCTCCCTCTCCTGCCTCTAATGAGCATCCCAAATTTTGTCAGCCCTTTTCTCCTGTGCCCTTTTGGCCGTGGCTCTCCACGTTCCCCACTTGAAAGCCCCAGCAGCACCTTCAGCTTTTCTGCCTCTAATTTCCACTTCTGCCCTTTTAAGAGATTGCTTTTTGAATTCTTTTCCTTTCCTGCCTCTCTGACTTCCGAGGAAGCCTCAGTTCCTGCTCCCAAAAATCTCCTGTATTCCATAAGAATCCTGTCAGGAGTAAATTTCCATGTGCCAACCTGTGTTACCTGGGCTGTGCTTTACTTATTTCATAATAAAAATATCTTTAAGGGGAAAACAATTGGTATTTTCTCTATTTTTTAATAGGTTTGTTATTGCTGTTTAGGCAGTAAGAGCCAGAGGGGGATTTTATATTAAAAATAAACATCTGTATGTGGTGTACATATAAAAAATGTGTACACACATCTATATCTATATATATTTTTATATATCTCTCTAGATATTTTAATATATATGTATATATTAATATATTTTTATATCTACATATATTTATACATATAAATTAATATATTTTATATCTGTGTATTTCTATATATATCTATGTATTTTTATATACATCTATATATATTCACATATATTTATATATATTTTAAATAAATATCTATATTTTAAATTGATATATTTTTAATATATATCTACATATATTTTTATATATCTAGGTATATTTTTAGATATATCTACGTATATTTTTAGATATATCTACGTATATATTTATAGATACATCTATGTATATATTTATAGATATATCTATGTATAAATATATATGTATGAATAGATATTTATATCTGTCTGTCTTTTACCCATGTTATTTACATCCTGTTTGTGGAATGCAAGGTGAGCACAGCATCCAAATACACACCATAAAAATCTTTATTATCGATTGAATATCTTGTTCAAAATGTCAATTTTAATCTATTGGAAAACACGAATGGGTTTATATGTATTTATAATTTATAATTTTGGGTTGTTTTTTTTTTTTTAATACGTAATTTTTTTCCCCCCTTGGGTGCACGTGGTGATTTTGGATGTTGAAAGGCACGTGGCCCTCGGTGCTGTGTTTAATAACCATCACCTGTGTCCTTCTGCCTCATAAACAGTTCTGCTTCCTGCTGTCAGAAACGGGAGGGAGCAAAGGAAAAATCAGGTTTCTGCCATGGCTCAGCAGTGACAGCCCCTTTAGCACAGCGTTGGAGGGCGCTGAGGTGGGGACCTGCCTGGGGCGCGGAGCTGTGGGGCTTCCGCAGCCAAAGCAGCTCCCAGCGGCTCATCCCTGCCTGGAGAACTGGCACTGCTGCCCCGAGCCAGCTCAGGAAAAGGATCCTCCTCCCCTGCGCCCAGACACCGCCAGCGAGTGCCACCTTGGCATCGCTGTCCCCAAAAGGGACGTCTGGTGGCATTTGTTCAGTATTTCCCTTTCCTTTGCTCAGTATTTGCCAGAGGGGCTCACTGCTGTTACCCCTGCCATGGTTTTTCCCCAGGTTTCCCCCCATATTTACCTTTTATTTATTCAGTATTTACTTTTTGGAGGCTCTGCTGTTACCCCTGCCATGGTTTTTCCCCAGGTTTCCCCCCATATTTACCTTTTATTTATTCAGTATTTACTTTTTGGAGGCTCTGCTCTTGCCCCTGCTTGGGTTTCCCCCCCCCCAGGTTTGGGTTTTTCCCCAGGTTGGTTTTTCCCCAGGTTTCCCCCATGGCTTTTCCCCATATTACCTTTTATTTATTCAGTATTTACCTTTTATTTATTCAGTATTTACCTTTTATTTATTCAGTATTTACCTTTTGGAGGCTCTGTTGTTGCCCCTGCCATGGTTTTCCCCCTCTCCAGGTTTGGGGTTTTTTCCTCCTCCAGGTTTGGGGTTTTTTCCCCCCCATGTTTGTTTCTCCCCCCATTTCTCCCCCCATTTCTCCCCCCATTTCTCCCCCCAATTCTCCCCCCAATTCTCCCCCCATTTCTCCCCCATTTCCCCCCCATTTCTTTTCTTCCCCATTGTGCCTCTGCCAAAATGACCAATTCCTGGCGCAGCCAATTCCCTAAAAACCCCAAATATTGGGTTGCAAATATCCCTGTGAAATTCCAGGGGAAAAAAAAAAAAACAACCCAGCGTGTGAAAAAACACCACGAGGTTGGAATCTGAATTAAAAAAAAAAATATATCCCCTCGTTTGAGCCAAGGCTTCTCTGGATTGTGGTGTGTTTGGAGCAGAAATTAGAATTTCTATTACACTGTTTCGGGAAGCTCTTAGCATTTATAAATGCTCACTCCTGCAAGTTAAAAATCCTGGGCTGCAATTCCCACTCTGGGTCTCACCAGGCACTTTTCAATCATTTCTCTCTGCTAATTTTGGTGTCACCCTCATTTCTTTTGAAAAGATTCATTTTGAGCAAATTTGTAAATGGCCCTGATGTGTTCTACAATTTAGTCAATTACTGTTTCAGCCTGCAAACCTCCTGGGAAACGGAACATACATGGCCTCAAGGTACGAATTTCAATAATTGTTTCAGGAAAGTTAGATGGATTTGTAATGCTGTGTTCCACTTATTGAAATGTCAAATAAAACTGCACTTTCTTGAGCTCTGACAAGCAGATTTTTTTTTTTTTTTTATTATTATTCTGGATTTTTTTCCCTTTGGCGAGGGTGGGAGAAGGATTAATCTGCAAAATGTTGGCTGTGATATCTGTGTTTGTGTATGTGGTTTTATTAAAAGTGGGTTTGCCTTTTTTGTTTTTCACCTCTGCTAATCATGTTCTTAAATTTTAGTAGTTCATTTATCAACTGCTGTCTGCCACTACTTCAAAGCTTTTAAACCCCCACCTCACTCCTGTGGTTTCAGTCATTTATCCAGTTGTGGAATGGAATCATTTTAGATTTTTGATTCCTTATTGCTCCTGCAACCACACGGAGAAGACCATAAGCGCGTTGAGTGATTTTTGAGCGTTTAAAACGAGAATAAATCGTGAATTTCTCACCTTTCCCAGCGCATTATTTAAGCCCCGAGCGCGCCGCAGCCCCGGAATTGTGCAGCCTGCTAACCTACATCCATGCCTAGCAACGAGCTAATTAACCTTCCTAGCGAAATGAGGAATCCGTGGCAAATTACAGGTTAATTAGCAGGGTGTCCTCTGAGCAGGGCTCTGATCAGGCTCCTCTCCCTGTCCCCAGGTGAACACGCGGGCGGGGGCCGCCGGCAGCGGCGCCACGGCCGCCTCCGAGGCTCTGCCCAGCAATAGGTAAGAGCCTTTGCCTCCTTTCCTTCCCTGAATTCCCCCTTTTTGAACCCAAAACGGAGCCCTGGGCCTGCTTGGGTCCAGGAGAGCTGGGCTGGAGTGGGATCTGTGGTGGGAAGGTGGTGGAGTTGTGGTGGGAAGGTTGGTGGAGTTGTAGCAAGGTGGGATTGTGGTGGGAGGGTTGTTGGAATTTGGTAAGGTGGAGTTATGGTGGGAAGGTGGTTGGAATTGTGGGAGGGTCGTTGGAATTGTGGTGGGAGGGTCGTTGGAATTGTGGTGGGAGGGTCGTTGGAATTGTGGTGGGAGGGTCGTTGGAATTGTGGTGGGAAGATGGTTGGAATTGTGGTGGGAGGGTTGTTGGAATTGTGGGAAGGTGGTTGGAATTGTGGTGGGAAGGTGGTTGGAATTGTGGTGGGAAGGTGGTTGGAATTGTGGTGGGAAGGTGGAATTGTGGTGGGAAGGTGGTTGGAATTGTGGTGGGAAGGTGGTTGGAATTGTGGTGGGAGGGTGGTTGGAATTGTGGTGGGAAGTTGGAATTGTGGTGGGAAGGTGGAATTGTGGTGGGAAGGTTGTTGGAATTGTGGGAAGGTGGAATTGTGGTGGGAAGGTTGCTGGAATTGTGGTGGGAAGGTCGAATTGTGGTGGGAAGATGGTTGGAATTGTGGTGGGGAGGTTGTTGGAATTGTGGGAAGGTGGAATTGTGGTGGGAAGGTGGAATTGTGGTGGGTGGCGTTGGGTTGGGGCTGCTCCCCGTGGGTTTCCTGCTGGAGAAATGAGAGATTGGTGGGAATTCCAAGAAGAAATTAGGGTTTGATGGGTATTTCAGGGAGAAATTAGGGTTTGCTGCCAGAGAAATGAGGGATTGGTGGGAATCCCAGGGAAAAATAAAGGTTTGCTTGAGATTCCAGGAAGAAATTAGGGTTTGATGGGTGTTTCCGGGAGAATTAAGGATTTATTTCTCGAGAAGCAAGGATTTGATGGGTATTTCAGGAAGGAATTAGGGTTTGCTTCTGGAGAAATGGAGGTTTGCTGAGGATTTCAGAAAGAGATTAGGGTTTGATGGGTGTTTCAAGAGGAGGTTAGGGTTTTCTGGAGATTCCAAGAAGAAATTAGGGTTTGATGTGTGTTTCAGGGAGAAATTAGTGTTTGCTGATGGAGAAATAAGGGTTTGATGGGTGTTTTAAGGAGAAATGATGGTTTCCTGGGTGTTTCAGGAAGAAATGAGGGTTTGCTGGGAATTCCAGGGAAAAAACAGGGTTTGCTGTAGAGAAATAAGGGTTTGCTGCTGGAGAAATGGGGAGTTGCTGGGAATTCCAGGGAAAAAATAGGGTTTGCTTTGGAGAAATGAGGATTTTCTGGGGATTTCAGGAAGAAAAGAGGGTTTGCTGGGGGTTTCAGGAAGAAAAGAGGGTTTGCTGGGGGTTTCAGGAAGAAAAGAGGGTTTGCTGGGGGTTTCAGGAAGAAAAGAGGGTTTGCTGGGGGTTTCAGGAAGAAAAGAGGGTTTGCTGGGGGTTTCAGGAAGAAAAGAGGGTTTGCTGGGGGTTTCAGGAAGAAAAGAGGGTTTGCTGGGGGTTTCAGGAAGAAAAGAGGGTTTGCTGGGGGTTTCAGGAAGAAAAGAGGGTTTGCTGGGGGTTTCAGGAAGAAAAGAGGGTTTGCTGGGGGTTTCAGGTGGCTCTGTCCTCCAAGAGCACTGAGGTGCAGTTTGGGCTGAGCTCCTTTGGCTGCCCCAGTGCCAGGGTCTGAGTGTTCAGCTCTTTGCTCATTCCAGGATTCCTTGATTTGAAACTTTGATGCCCCATTCATAGGTTTGTACCAATAAATAGCCTAAATAATAATCTTATGTAGGTTTATTCGTGTGGGGTAGGATTTTTAAAAAATCTTTTCAGCTTAAGTGCCTGTTTCCTACAGTTCCAGCAAAGTTTTGGAGTCCATCCCCCTTACCTTGATTTTTACGTTGCAACTCCAATTTAAAAACTCATATTAAGGTCTTAAAATGCAAGAGACCTCCTCTTTTTTTTTTCCCAGAGATTTGTTTTTCAAATGCTGGAGGATAAACTGCTTTTTGTGACATGAATTGTTACCAGAAGTCATAATACTCTGTGGTAAAAACCTACAAAAAAAACCTTAAAAAGAAACCAGGAGGGTCTGGCTCCATCCTCTTCCTACAAGAGCATATCTGAGCCATGGGAATGGAATTCTCTGGAGGCTCCTTTCAACCTAAATTGTTCTGTTATTCCAATAAGCACACAATATTCCATTTATCCGTGCACCAGCATCCTGCTCCCTTTTCTCCCTGAGAAAAAGAAGGAAAAAAGGAATGTTGTGAAGATGGAAAAGGTGAAGTGCCGCAGACGGACGTGATCAGAGGGGCACGTTTGGAGGGTGAATTCTGGGGTCTGTCCTGAGGGTGGGACAGCCCCACAAATCCCATTTTCACTGTGGGACATTCCAGCAGCAGGCCTGGGGTTTTCCCCCCCTGGAAACCCCATCCAAAAACCCAGTAAACCCAGTTTGCTGCGGCCCTTTGGTGGCTCTGTAATTGTGGAGATTAAAAATAAAATTAAAAAAATCCCATCCTGGCAAAGTTTGCCCCATCCCTGGGGGAACGATCCCATCCCAAAACTCTTAAATGAAAAGAAAATAAATCCGAATATCTCTGTGCTCTGCAGTCCCCCCAGCCTGAGCTAAATAAAGCTGATTTTTCTGTCACTGCTGCGTGCTTGCCTTTCAGTACCTCCTGTACTTTGAGCTCGTTCTTCAAGTGCATTGAAAATGAAGCTTCTAGAAGATTCTTGTCACCTTATCTGGTGGTTAATTGCCATTCCTTTTCCAAAACCTTCTGCACCGGGAGTTTTGTTTTTGAAGTAATTGAAAGTCTCTCTTTGTTTCATGTTCACAAATTGTTAGTCATGAAAGATGACAAGATCAACTTATGTTTCCTTGGAAAACTTAATTTTTCTTTAAAGCAGTCGTGGGAACAAGAGGCCTATTAAAGAACAAAGCCACCAAATATGAAATCTGTGTTTTCACTGTTCCTGTTAATAATGATCTGTGATCAAGACACGTGCACAGCCCTTTCAAGAATATATTATTTTGTACTTTTTTTTTTTTTTAACTTCAGTAATAAGAGCAGAATGTCCCTTTGAGATAAAGTTTTGCAGACGTTGCTGCCCTGGCAGTTTGTTGTGTTGAAGGCTCCAGAGTTTGTCAGGAAAGGAGGGGAAATAAACAGGATTTTGTGAGTTTTTGAAGGAGTTTGAGGGCGTTAAAGGTTTCACCCTTTAACTCACCAGGCTGAGAGTTGGGGTTTGGTGAAGTTTTCTTGGAGGAAATGAAAGTGAGTTTTGTTGTATTGGTCGGGGAGTGGATTCTCCTGGAAAAGCCAAGGGAAGAAATGAAAGTCAGTTTTGTTCTGTTGGTCGGGGAGTGGATTCTCCTGGAAAAGCCAAGGGAAGAAATGAAAGTCAGTTTTGTTCTGTTGGTCGGGGAGTGGATTCTCCTGGAAAAGCCAAGGGAATTCAGCAAATTGCCCCGGAATGGGTGCCCATGGAAAGCTGGGCTCCGCTCGGGGATTTGGGCATGGCCTGAGCTCCTAAATCAGGAATTGTGCTCCAGGTGGGGTCCCTGGAGGAGGTGGCATCCCTGGCAGCACAGCCTGGAGCTGAGATCCACAGCAGTTCCTGGAATCATGCCTGGGGGCATGATTTTTTTTCTCAAAAAGCAGACGTGGCACATGAAAACGGGGCGTGAGCCTCATTCTGCTGTGATTTTTTCCAAACACCTGACCCGTGAGAGCCCCGTTATTTTCAATTTCCCTCTTAGAGCTGCTGAGCTGTAGGTTGTGTCTCACCAGCTTGTGCACTCAGGTGTCTAAAGCAGCTGTAAGGTGGAAAATACATTGGGGGGGAGGTTTAAATTTTATTTTTTTTTTAACTGTTCATTGCTTGTTCCTTCCTGCTGCCGTCTCTCACCACACCTTCCCCTCCAAGTTTAATCTCAGATTATGGAGCCACAAGCTCCCCTCATCCCTCACCCGGACACAGTGAAACAGCCCCAGCTGTTAAAAATAATTGCTCCTAATTTGGTTTTTCTCTTCTCCAGCTTGAAGAAGTCCTCTGCAGAGCTGAAGAAGATCCTTGCCAATGGCCAGGTGGGTGCTTTGCCTCGGGCACATCTCGTCCCTGGGATGGTTTTGGCAGCCCTGGGTGGAGCTCCCAGCTCTTCCAGCTGTAATGTGGTTTTTTAACCCAAAACTGGGGGGTGGTGGGAACATCCAGGGTCCAGGTCTGCTTTTATTGGCACAGAAATTTGCTCCCCACTTCTCAAGATTTGCTTCAGCTGCAAATGGGTGGAGCCCTCAGTGAATTTTGAATAACTGAGCCAGCTGCTCACTGTTGTCAGCCTCACATCAGAGGTAGAAGTGAGGTTAGATACTTGCGTTTCTTGTGTAGAATTTTTATGTACTTAGTTTATTAGTTGAATTTTTATTTACTTAGTTCATTGGTAGAACCCTGGTTGCTGGGAACTTCAGACTTTGTGTGCTGACCAGCACAGGCCCCCAGGAGAACACCGCGTTTGGCCTGAGAGCGTGGGGAATTGCAAAGTTCAGTGATAAACCCGGGATTGCAGGTGTGGAGTTGGATTACAAGAGCGTCGTGAAGAAGACAGTTTGTGTTTCTGGGAATATTGGGAGGCGCTGTGCATGAGTTCAGTTGTTAACCGTCTGCTGAAGTTCATTCCACTGGCCCGTGGGCGTGCTCACGGAATGGCCCTGTTTCCCGGTAGTTTTTGTATTTCCTTTTTGGATTGCCGTGGGATGGAATTCTTGTTCTTGCGGGTGTAACCTGGTTTTTTCACAAGACTGGGTTGTTACGTAAACTGATTTTCACCCTTGGAGTTCATTTCCCGTGGGAGCTCAACGGGCTCGCTGTTAGTTCGGCTGGAACAGCAGCAAGGCCCGATTTTACAATTCACTGTAAAAATAAAAGTTATTTTATAAGGTTTTCTTGGCGCGCAGGAAACGCCCCCAGCGGGGTTTAGGGCAGGAGATGCTGAAATCCGTGGCTCTTGCGGGATGCGCTGGGATGGTCTTGGGCTGGGAGGGATCCCAGAGGCCAAACTGGAAATCCTCTCCCCTGCCCAGGGCCGCTCCTTGGCCACCGCCAGGGACGGGGAATCCACAGCTCGCAAGCAGCCTCATACATATATTTTCATTTAGAAATGTATTTTATATAGAAATAAATACAAAATACAAAACCTATTTGGATTTCATATTTAGTTATATAAATATATTTTCAAAAAGAAATGCATTTTATATATAAATAAATATAAAATATAAAACCTATTTGTATTTAATATTTAATTATATAAATATATTTTCATATAGAAATATATTTTATATATAAATAAATATAAAATATAAAACAAATTTGTATTTAATACTTAATTATATAAATATATTTTCATATAGAAATATATTTTATATATATATAAATATAAAATATAAAACCAATTTGTATTTAATATTTAATTATATAAATATATTTTCAAAAAGAAATGCATTTTATATATAAAGATAAAACAAAAAATTAGATTAAATATTTAATTATATAAATAGAGTTTAATATAGAAATGTATTTTATATATAAATATAAAAAATAGATTTAATATTTAATTACATAAATCTATTTTAATATATAATGATATTTTATATATAAATTAACATAAACCAAAACTTATTATTTATATTCATTATTAATTATATAAATATATTGTAATATATAATGATATTTTATATATAAATTAACATAAACCAAAACTTACTTATATTCATTATTAATTATATAAATATATTGTAATATATAAATAAATTTTATGTAAAAGAATATATAAAAATAACATAAATACATAATTTTTAATATTTTGTATTTATAATTATATATTATACAGAATTATAAAAATATATTCTATATTTATGCAAATATATATTATATATTTATAAACATATAAGCATAGGTATTTTATAAATATATTTATAAAAATAAATAAATTTTAGTAGATAATTTATATATAAATATAAAAAGAAATATCTAAAATATTTTTATTTTATATTTATAAAAACAGATAAATATATTTTAATAGATAAATATATAAATATAAATCTAAAATTAAAATAAATATAAAAATATGTTTATTTTAGGTTTATAAAAACAAATAAATATATTTTAATATATATTTATATAAAATAAAAAGATAAAATGAATATAAACACGGAATTATTTTGGAATTATTTTGGAATTATTTTGGAATTATTTTGGAATTATTTTGGAATTATTTTGGAATTATTTTGGAATTATAAAAACAAATGTATTTTAATATATATATTTGTATGAGATTTTTTTTCCCGCCAAAATTGAGATTTTTTTCCCTCTGCCAAAAATGAGATTTTTTTTTTCCTCGCCAAAATTGAGATTTTCTTTCCCCCACCAAAATGAGATTTTTTTTCCACGCCAAAAATACTTTTTCCCATCCAAAAATGAGATTTTTTTTTCCCCTCCCAAAATGAAATTTTTTTTCCCCACCAAAAATGTGATTTTTTTTTCCTCACCATAAATGAGATTTCCCCCCCCCTTCCCAAAATGAGGTTTCCCCCTACCAAAAATGAGATTTTTTTTTCCTCCTCACAAAAAATGAGATTTTTTCCCCTTCCCAAAATGAGCTTTTTTTTTTTTCCCCCTTCCAAAATGAGTTTTTTCCCCTCCCCAAAATGTGATTTTCCCCCTCCTAAAAGATTTCTTCCCCCACCAAAATGAGCTCTTTCCCTGCCAAAATGAGATTTTCCCCTCCAAACCGTGAGGCCAGCGCTGCCGAATCCCGGGGATCCGCCTGGAATCGCGCATTTTGGGCTGAGTTCAGTCTTCTCCAGTTCCTGCCCGTTGATTTTTCAGATATTTCGGAATTCCCAGGTAAATAAAGTATTTCTCTCGAGGTTCTGGGAGTAGCAGCAGCAGGTGAAATCTCCCCGTGGCTGGCTGAATTTGGCATTTTATTTGTTCTAAATACAGAATAAATTCTAAATACAGAATGAATTCTAAATACAGAGTAAATTTGTTGCAAATACAGGTTTGGTGTGCCCTGCAGGAGATTCACAGATTTGTTCCCTGGGGTTTAGAATTTCAAAACCAGACCTCTTCTTCTGATATTAAAAATGTTACTTAAACTCACTGGGGAAAAAAAATAAAATAAAATAAGGGTTAAGTGCCTCTTATGATATTAAAAATGTTACTTAAACTCACTGGGAAAAAAAATAAAATAAAATAAGGGTTAAGTGCCTCTTATGATATTAAAAATGTTACTTAAAGCCACTGAAAAAATAGAAGAAAATTAGGATTAAGTGCCTCTTCTTACGATATAAAAAATGCAAATTAATCCCACTAACAAAAAATAAGAATCAGGTGCTTAGGATGTTGGAATTGTTACTTAAACCCACTAAAAAGAAAATAAGAATGAAGTTTTACATTTACACCCAACAACAAAAAAAAAAAAAAAAAGAAAAGGAAGGATTAAGTACCTCTTCTTCTGATATTAAAAATGTTACTGGAACCCACTAAAAAGAAATAAGTAATTCCGTTTTAATGCTACTTTTTAGTCAGCCTGCTGGGGGTTGATTTGCTGTTTGCTGAGAGGAAACCAGTTCGGTTGTGTTCTGCAAAATTTGGGTCCCAGCTCCACAGCTGGCGATGGGCTTTGGGTGAAACTTCAACTTTTGTTCATCTTGGGGGGATTAGGTCACACTTAACCATTCCTTAAGTCTGGCCTGGGTCATTATTTTTGATTATTTTTTGGCACTTTCTGCTCTGAGCCATTCCTAATGATATTCCCCCAGTAGCTTCCATTTAGCTTTAATAAGGAATTCATATTAATCATTAAAAGAAGGGGACGTGATTCTTCAAGATAATCAACTATTGACAGGTTAGAAATAGCTTTCTGCCTGGCCTCATTGATAGAGGTGATGTGATATAAATATTTATTTCTTTTCTGTCACTCAGGGTAAATGCCACCAATTGATTCAGCATTGATAGAGTGTCACCAGTTCATAAGGAGCACTGCAGGGGCTGCTGCTGCCCCAGAGCCCCCTGCAAAGAGGGATTTACTAAACCTCCTCAACTGCCTGCTCCCGGGCTCAGGCACGATTAATTGGGTAGCTGGATTTGGAGAGTTCAAAAAAACCCACCCTGGTTTCACCAGGATTAATTGGGCAGCTGGATTTGGATAGTTCAAAAAAAACCACCCTGGTTTCACCAGGATTAATTGGGAATTTGGATTTGGATAGTTAAAAAAAAACCCACCCTGGTTTCACCAGGATTAATTGGGCAGCTGGATTTGGAGAGTTCAAAAAAAAACCACCCTGGTTTCACCAGGATTAATTGGGCAGCTGGATTTGGATAGTTCAAAAAAACCCACCCTGGTTTCACCAGGATTAATTGGGCAGCTGGATTTGGATAGTTCAAAAAAAACCCACCCTGGTTTCACCAGGATTAATTGGGAATTTGGCTCTTAATAATTCTCAAAAACCCCACCCTGATTTCACCAGGATTAATTGGGCAGCTGGATTTGGAGAGTTCAAAAAAACCCACCCTGGTTTCACCAGGATTAATTGGGCAGCTGGATTTGGATAGTTCAAAAAAACCCACCCTGGTTTCACCAGGATTAATTGGGAATTTGGATTTGGATAGTTCAAAAAAAACCACCCTGGTTTCACCAGGATTAATTGGGCAGCTGGATTTGAAGAGTTCAAAAAAACCCACCCTGGTTTCACCAGGATTAATTGGGAATTTGGCTCTTAATAATTCTCAAAAAACTCACCCAGGCTTCACTAGGATTAATTGGGAATTTGGCTCATAATAATTCACAAAAAACCCACCCTGATTTCACCAGGATTAATTGGGAATTTGGCTCCTAATAATTTACAAAAAACTCACCCTGATTTCATCAGAAGTTACTGGGGTTTTGGATTTTAAGAATTCACCAGAAATCTGCCCTCATTTCACAAGGATTTATTGGGCAGTTGGATTTTAATAATGCACAAAAAGCCCACCCTGATTTCACCAAGATTAATTGGGAATTTGGATTTTAATAATTCACAAAAAGCCCATCTAATTTCATCAGAATTAATTGGGAATTTGGCTATTTATTTCCAAAACCGCACCCAGATTTCACTGGGATTAATTGGGAATTTGGCTTTTAATTTCCATAAATCCCACCCAGATTTCACTGGGATTAATTGGGAATTTGGCTATTTATTTCCAAAACCGCACCCAGATTTCACTGGGATTAATTGGGAATTTGGCTTTTAATTTCCATAAAACCCACCCAGATTTCACTGGGATTAATTGGGAATTTGGCTATTTTTTTCCAAAACCCCACCCTGGTTTCACTGGGATTAATTGGGAATTTGGCTTTTAATTTCCATAAAACCCACCCAGATTTCACTGGGATTAATTGGGAATTTGGCTTTTAATTTCCATAAAACCCACCCAGATTTCTCTGGGATTAATTGGGAATTTGGCTGTTTATTTCCAAAACCCCACCCTGGTTTCGTCCCCCAGCCAGCTGGAAAGGAGGGATGCTTTGTTTGCTGCTCCCTGCTTGGTTTTCCATGAATTCCTGAATCTTCCAGCCCATCCAAGCTGGGCTTGCAGCTTTAATACCCACAAGGAAAACCTTTTATGGTGCAGAGTCCAGTTTTCCCAGTGGAATAAATAAATCAGCCCGTGCTTTTGGCACCTTTATTTGGGCCAGTAAATCCCATTTTATCTCCCCTTCCCTTGCAGATCCTGCCTCCAGCCCAGCATTCCTGGTTTTCCCTGGAATTCTGGTGGCCCTTTGGAGCCTCAGAGGATGGAGCTGCTCTGTCCCTGTCTTTTAGGGCGGGATGTGGAGGAAATATTCCCTTTCCCCAGTGGGCAGGAGAGCAGGGAATGTGCTTGGTGGCTCCAGTTCTGCTCAATTTGTTCTTCATGACTTGAGTAACCTCCAAAAAAATCTTCTCTTTTCCCCCACCAAGATGCAGAAATACACATTTATTGTTGGTTTTGCGGGTTCACTGGGTTTCCTTCAGAGGGATTGGTTCAGGAGG
This sequence comes from Anomalospiza imberbis, assembly GCF_031753505.1. Lineage (NCBI taxonomy): Eukaryota > Metazoa > Chordata > Aves > Passeriformes > Viduidae > Anomalospiza > Anomalospiza imberbis. The sequence goes on along the minus strand of NC_089693.1, from coordinate 1,361,958 downwards.
ACGTTTTTGGGAATGCAGGAGGTGTTTACTCCAAAGAGCAAAACTCTTTGGAGTTTTGCTGCCTGAGTCTGCAGCCTGAGAGAAATTATTTTTATTTTAGGGGATCCACTGTAGACTTTTGATATATTTTAAATTCCATTCAGGAGAGATTGTTCCTCGTGAGGAACAACTTCCCCCCTTTTTGTTTGCATTTTCTCATGAATGCAATAAGCAGAGGAGCTTTCAGGAATGAGATAAATGTTGATTTTCATCACAAACCTTGGTGTTGGAATGGGCCCTCCTAAGGAACCTGGCCCAGATTTAATTACAAATAAATAATAAAGTCATCACCTTCTCTTCTGAGTTGTCTCAGCTCAGGTTTTCCCATCCCTGTGTAGCAATTCCAGTGAGAAACCACGTTTTTTTGCTCAGGTAGTGAAAGGAAAAAGCATCAATTTTGGATTAATCATTTCTCTCCTTGCGACTTCTTTTAAATCAATAAAATATTTCATTTTCTGGCCATTAGAATTGCTGAGTATTGACTCTTCGGGACATTTGAGCTTGTTATCATCACTTGTGTTAATACACAAAAATGACATCTTTAAGCAGCCAGGCCAAGTCACGTGAAATATTTAACTTGGTGTCCCATAAAATACAAGTAATTACTGAAAATGAGTTAATGTTTCCTAGGAAAATATCTTTTCAAAGCAGGATTTGCCCAAACATTTTCTGCTTAAAGTGGTCAGGCAATGGGGGACTCTTTCTGGAAAAGAAAATTGCTTTTAACCCAGCATTAATTCTGCTCAAAATATTTGTTTTAAAGTATAAACGTGCAGTGCAAAAATGCCTTTAGTGGGATTTTTTTAGTTTGTGCAAAATCAGAATAACTCTGCTTGTCCAGGAGAAGGTTGAACTGTGGTTTTACATTTCGGTTGCTTCTCAGGCCACGTGTTAAGCTGATGTAAAATCCACGTACAACAAGGTGCCAAATTCAGGAATCTGTGCAGTGCTTTTAGCAGCAGCTGCTGAATCCCTGAGGATCTGCGTTGTCCCAGCGAGCAGAAAGAAACGGAGGCAAAGATTTCGTTGTGTATTTCAAGGAAAATCACTTTGATTGGGATTCCAGACTGATTTTTCTTTAGATAAAAGATGTCTAAATTGGGCTGTGCCAGAGCTGCCACTCAACGAGGCTCAGCCGTGCCGATTCCAGAATAAATCCTCAACTTCTCCAGCTGCCAGGGCTGTTCCCATTCACCTCCAACTTTGGCTCTGCTGCCGTGCTGCTCTGGAGCCCCTTTTCCTCTCAGCAGCAGTGCCCTGACCCTCTTGAGCTATATTATATCATTCCATTTTGACACCTTTTATCAAACTTTAATGAAATGACCCAGGCAAACAAATTGTCATTAAACTTTCCATCACTTTGTCCCTTGGTATCGTCTTTTATAAATTGGACAGCAAATGTTGTATTGATCTTCTCGTTCTTGCAGCTGAACTTGAAATGACCCAGACTGCTTGTTGTTTATGGCCTGGAGTTGCTTTTCCTTGACATTTCCATCCCCAGCATGACATCTCTTTTGTTTTTCTTTCTTTCTTGTGGAGATGAATGAACAAGACATTCGATACCGAGACATCCTCGGCCACGGCAACGGCGGCACCGTCTACAAGTGAGTGGTGGGGGGGTTTTCACCTGAAATCTGTCCAAAAATTCAAATTTCACAGCGCTTTTGTTCTTTACATTTACATGGCGCAGGCGGGCCCTTGCTGCTCTGCAGGAGGAAAAATCTTAATGTGAAGTTTTAAGGCGTTCTGGGGTGTTTAATTCTGTTTTTGACGCGGCTTTGGATCTTTTCTGGGAGCGAGCTGGGGGTTCCCAAGTGGGGTTTGTCCTGGATTGGCCTCCAGGATCTGGAATTCCTGCTGGCTCACCTGGGGGGACAGCAGTGGGGTGTGGTGGCACCAGTGCCCTGCCCCTCCAGAATCCCTCACCCCCTTTGCTGCCTCTCCCTCCCTCCCAGCCTGATCAGCTCCCCCAGATTTCGGTGCAGAAGCTCCAGCCCTGCAGCCAGGATGAATTTTAACACTGTAAAAATTAAAGTAGCACAGATAAGACTTTCCTGTTGAGAAAACTCCTGCTTCTGCATCGTGCAAAGTTTAAACTACAGAATGTAATATCTGGGACTTAATAGTCTGCAGTGGGGTATGAAAAATATTCCTGTGGGAATTAAGAAATCCATACTTTGGCAGAAAGCCCTGGGGGAGCAATAAAGGTTTCCTCCAGAGAGCTGTTTACCATATACAGTAACCCAGCATCCCATTAGGGTTCTGTTTATACCTTAGACATTTTCACTTTGATATTAACTTTTTTTTCCCCCCCTTCTAAAATGTTTTAAAAGCCACGGTGCATTTAGTTTGGTTTCTAATTGGCTGCCAGCATTGCAAAACAGCTCCTGGCTGAAGGTTTGATGGAAATGGACTTCCAGAGCCTCCAAGGAGGACATGCAGCCTTGGGGTGGACTCCTAAAAAATCAGGTTGGCCTTGGGGGTGGAAGGTGCTTCAGAAATCTTTTCTTGGAGAAGGATGTTCCTGGGACTTGAGGAAATGCTGTTATTTTCTGATTTTATTAGAGATAGGAGAGAGAATGTTGAGCTTTAGAGCTCAGACTTGTCAGTGTTGGGTGGAGAGGCAGAGAAGGTTCATCAGGGAATTGGGGTAAAAGCCCTGTGTGGCCCCATCCTGTGCTTCCGAGGGTGTGGAATTGGGGTAAAAGCCCTGTGTGGCCCCATCCTGTGCTTCCGAGGGTGTGGAATTGGGGTAAAAGCCCTGTGTGGCACCATCCTGTGCTTCCGAGGGTGTGGAATTGGGGTAAAAGCCCTGTGTGGCCCCATCCTGTGCTTCCGAGGGTGTGGAATTGGGGTAAGAGCCCTGTGTGGCCCCATCCTGTGCTTCCGAGGGTGTGGAATTGGGGTAAGAGCCCTGTGTGGCCCCATCCTGTGCTTCCGAGGGTGTGGAATTGGGGTAAAAGCCCTGTGTGGCCCCATCCTGTGCTTCCGAGGGTGTGGAATTGGGGTAAAAGCCCTGTGTGGCCCCATCCTGTGCTTCCGAGGGTGTGGAATTGGGGTAAAAGCCCTGTGTGGCCCCATCCTGTGCTTCCGAGGGTGTGCAGCTGGGATCCCCTGCCTGGAGTGGGGACTCTGGCATTCCCTGCACTCTGGGAGAGGGAAAATCTCACCAGGAGAGGCAGGAGCCTAACCCCAACCCCCTCCAGTGTCAGGGAGGTGTTTCTGTGGCTCGTGTTCCTTTTTATCCTGTTCCTATTTAAAGTCAGCAGCTGCAGGGACTTTGGGGTTTCTCCAGGACAGGAGTCACTCCAGCCTTTTCCAGGGAACGGGCACTGCTTTGTGTGTGGATATTTTACAGCTTGTCGTGGAATCCTCCAGTGGTTTGGGCTGGAAGGGAGCTCAGTTTATCTCATCCCACCCCTGCCATGGCAGGGACACCTTCCACTGTCCCAGAGTGCTCCAAACCCCTCCAACCTGGCCTGGGACATTCCAGGGATCCAGGGGCAGCCCCAGCTTCTCTGGGAGTTCCAGCCCAGCCAGGAATTCCTTCCAATATCTGTGTAACTCTGCACTTTTCTACTCTGAGGCCATTCCCTGTGTCCCGTCCCTCCATCCACAGTCCCAGGTTCTTCTCCTGCTCTCCTGGAGCCCCTTGAGGCCCTGGAAGGTTCTCCAAGGTCTCCCTGGATCCTTCTCTTCTCCAGGGGAGCATCCCCAGCCCTCCCAGCCTGGCTCCAGCCCTGTGCACAACCTTGGAGCAATTCCAACTCCCGAGAAGTTCCCCATTCTCCCTCTGTGGCAGAGCATCCACGCCCCAGCAGGAGATGAGGGATCCGAGCTGGGATCCTCCCAGGTGGCTGCCCAGGCACAGGGAGCAGCCCAGGGATATTTTATCCCAGTGAATCAATGCCCGTTTGTCAGGTGGGATGGATTGCAGAGGTTGGGCAGTTTCCCTCTCCAGCCTGGGGCTCTTGGCTCGGGGAGGAGAGGCCGTGTGGGGATCGATCTGCAGCTCCGCATCCAGCCTGTCTACGCCCTTCCTTTTATCTTTTTGTTATCCTTACCTTGTATTTCTTATTTTTTTGTTGTTGTTGTTCATTCCCCCTCTCTTCCCAGCTCCTGACTCGTATCCGTCGTGGCAGTGAAATACTCCCGGCGTTCAGGGGGCACGGCTGCGTGGCAGGAGGCTGAGCAAAAATCCCTTTTTTTTCCATGGAGAAACTCTTCTGTTGGAATAGTTTATTGAGATTGAAGTATTGATCACCCCTCCTGCTCCCCCCCCGGCTGGAGGTGGCGTTGTTCTCTTTGGAAGCCTGTGTTTACTTAGGAAACATGGGGGTTTTTTTTAGTTAGAAAATGGATTTCATTTATTTGGGTTCTTTACAGCTGCGAGTGCTTTATGGCTTGGAGAAGAGGTATCTTAGCTTTATTTTTATGACAGTATAATTATACTTTAGAAATACACTTGATTACTGTGTGGAGCAAAATTGTTCCACTATATTGGCTCGGCCAATATTGCTATACAAACAACTTTTCAGTCAATTGAGCCTGGTGAAAAATCAATACTTTATAGCAATATTTCTAGGGAGAACTTGCTGAATCTAAATGTTTTTCCTGTTCTAAAAAGAAGGGATTTTATAGTTCTTTGACATCTTATTCTGCCCCTACCTTTTGATCCGCTGTTTGCTTAATTAAGGAACGATAAAAATTCTCGTGTTAGATATGGCAAAACCAGTTAATTAGCTTTGCTTTTTGGTTGCTTGCATGTTCAAAAATATGTGAGAAAATAGAAAACAAGCCCAAAGTGCCTACTGAACACTGCAGCAGAAAGCAGGGATTCTTGCAGTGCTGCTCAGCGGGCAGAGTGTGCCCTGTTTTGGGTGAAGATTGTCAGGAAAAGGGTAAAATCTGCTGTAGCAAAGCACCTCAGTGTGCTGCTCTCCTGTGCTGTAGGAACTCGTGTCTTCTACTCTGATTGCCACTGCCCATGGAGTATTTAAGTCCATTTTGATGCAGTTTTTGAAATTCAGCTGCCCATTTTATGGTGGTGGGGTGGAGGATGCACGATTTGAGCTCTTCACAAACATCTGTGTGTCAGCACATCTCTGGATTTGCTTAAATTGCCTTTTTTTTTTTTTTTTTTGGAACAAATCAGTCAGTGGTCAGCCCAAAAGGCACTTAAAGGATCTGCTTTGTGCATCTTTGGGCTCCATCAGTGCCTGCAGAGACTTCTCTGAGGAGATCTTTCCTTAGGTGAAGGATTTCCTTTGGAATGACTGGATGTGCTTTGCCAGCCAGTCCCAGGAGCAGCTTCATTAAATTATTCAGACCTCAGATCCTTAGTTTTGTGTATTTTGAACCTAAATATTACAAAGTACAAGTATTTATCACTGGCAAGTAATTCCTCTGTCAGGTCTTCCTCACACGATATGTCTAAAGCATCACTATTTCCTTTATGCAGAAGCAAAATGAAGGTTTTATTCTTATTTTATTCTTATTCCTTGTTTTTGTTTTTCAAGAAGAAAGGAGAAGTGAGATGTCCTGAACTCTGGTTAGGGCAGGGCACAGCCTCCTGGGATTTATTTTACAGTGAGGTTTTGTAACTCTGTGGGTTCTGTTGGAGTCTCCAGCAGCAGGAGCATAAAGGAAAAATAACCATAAAGCCCCAGTGATGCCCTAATTAATTTGGGAGTTACCAGGATCTGGGAGAGAGGGAAGGAATGGGAACATCAGTTCCCATCTTAGCAAAATGCTGTGAGAGCAGAAGGCTTCACTTGGAAGTTGAGTAATTGGGAGAGAAGTGGCTGTGGCTGATGTCCCGCGCCGAAAAATTGGATAGCCTGGGAAGCAGGGAGACATGAGGGAGCTTAATTTGTCTGAGCAATTTCCTGGAGCAATTCTGCAGTTTGGTTGAACGTTCCAGCATCTGCCCTTCCCCTCATTCCCTCTCTCAGCCAACCTTGGGGTGCCCCATCAGCACATGGAATGGGAAGTGTGGGAGACAGCTGGGATTGCTCCACAGCCTGGAGCCCGCCCCGGGACAAAGCTGGGGATCCTCTGGCACTGCTGGGGCAGCTCTGGCAGCCCTGGAGCAGGTGATGCCCCAGGTTTAGGTTTTACATTTTCACATTCTCTGCTGCTTTAGTGGGTGGCTCTGGGCTCCACATCAGGGGATGGTGAGCTCTCTGCACAGAGCAGGGAGACAAAACAATTCCTGCTCCAGCTGGGCACCAAGGACAAATGAGCCAAATCTCAGCCCAGGAGCACAAACACCGTGGGCTGGAGAGAGAAGAACAAGCAGGATGGGACTGCATGGGCTGGAGCTGGAATGGGACAATGAACTGCAGTGTGCCCATGGAGCAGAGCTGATCCCAGTGAGAGCCCCCGGGAGCGCTCGTGCATTTTGGGACCATCTGGGTTCATCTTGGGGCAGCCCTGGCTGGGCTCTGGTGCTGCCCAAGGTGGATCCATGGAGGAGATCCTTTGAATAAATCCCTGCTTTGTTCTGGAACTCTGCCCAGCCTCTGCTCCAGCTCAGCCTGCACAAGGCGTTCCAGGGAGCTGGAGGAGCTGGGCTGTGTTTGTGGGAGGGGGGTGAGGGCTGAGCTCCGTGTGCTGGGGTGGTGCTGGGGTGACCTGGGATTGCTGCTGCCCTGAGGAGCTTTGGCTGAGCAAGGCTGGGTTCTCCTGGGTTATCCCAGAGCTGCAGGTGCAGGACAGGGCTGCTGTCAGGAAGGAGCTCTGGGCTCCCAGTTTGTTCTTCACAGCGCCTCGGGTGTTGTGGGAATCCAGGCCAAATCTTAGCTGGGCTGTTCCTCTCCTCTGGTCATTTGTTGCTGGTTTTACAGATGAATGTCGCTGAATCCTGAAACAGTTTGGGTTGGAAAAGACCTTAAATCCCATCCCATTCCATCTCCTACCATGGCAGGGACACCTCCCATTGTCCCAGGCTGCTCCAAAACCCACCCAGCCTGGCCTTGGGCACTGCCAGGGATCCAGGGGCAGCCACAGCTGCTCTGGGAATTCCAGCCCAGCCAGGAATTCCTGCCCAATCTCCCATCCATCCCCACCCTCTGGCAGTGGAAGCCATTCCCTGTGTCCTGTCCCTCCATGCCTTGTCCCCAGTCCCTCTCCAGCTCTCCTGGAGCCCCTTTAGGTCCTGGAAGGTTCTCCAGGGTCTCCCTGGATCCTTCTCTTCTCCAGCACAGGTGTAACACAAGAGCTATCATTTACCTCTTTTCAAAACACTTGACCTCACAGATTAGTTTGGCCCTGTGGCAGAGGGTGGCTGGAGACAGAGATGGAGTCACTTCCCAAGGCAGCCCAGCAGTGGCAGAAGCAGGAGTGGAGCTGCACATTCCCAGCCTGGAGCTGACCCAGCTTCACTCGAAGGTGACTCCCAGGGAAGGTTCTCCCAGCCTTTTTCCCCACGGTTCTTGTCCCATCCTGGTGCTCAGGGAGGGACCACAGGCAGCTTCAGTGACTTGTTTGGCATCAAAACACGCCTTTGACCCTTGGAGGTCTTCAAATTGCACCTCCCTTAATTCCTGTGCAGGCATTGCCCTTGATCTCCTCTCCTGTGCGTTCATGTTCTGCTTCCCTCATGTGGGTTTATTTTCAGTCCCACTGAAGGTGTTGGAGCAGCCATACCTGGCTGAGTGAGGAGTGCCCCAGTGGATTTTGTCTGACTCCAGTGGGGTTTAAGGACTGGACCAGTGCTTGCTGGTCACTCTCTGCCCGTGACCCCGGCGGGCGCTCGGCCGCCCCATAAAATCTGTTCTGCACAAAAGTGCATAAAATGAAGATAAAGTACCTCCTTGGAGCCTGACAAAAGCCATTCCTCTGCAGAATGGGAGCTGCAGTGAAAGTAAATAAATGAATGGACAGCAATCACAGCCTAGTTGATGAAACTGTTCAATTAAAGCACAGGCATTTACATGGTGTAATTTCCCTAAATTGCCAATGAGCCCCTTTAGACACAACCAGTGTTCAAATTGATTTCAGCATTGATTTTGGCTGAAGCTGATAAATTTCTGCTTGTTAGTTAAAGTAATTTTGCAGAAGACTTTGTAGTGCAGTATTGAAGTGTTCATTTAGCTGATGGTTAAAAGAGGAGTTATTTACAGAGGGTTCTACTGTTGGGCTGAGATGGGACAATTCCCCGGTCATCTTTTTACTTTTAATTTTTAAGCTTCAGTATCCAATCAATACGTTATTGAAACTGATTAAAATGTATCCAGCCAGCTGCCTATGGCTGTTTAATTAGAAACTGGATGATTCTTAAATTAAAGTTGTTTTGTTTGTGGTGGATGTCCATAGCTGGGAAGATGAAGCGAGTGGAAAATGGGAGTTTGTGCTTGCTAGCAGTGAGCGAGCTGGGGTGAGAGCCCAGGGCCAGGAATTCCTGCCCAATCTCCCATCCATCCCTGCCCTCTGGCAGCGGGAGCCATTCCCTGGGTCCTGTTCCTCCATCCCTGTCCCCAGTCCCTCTCCTGGAGCCCCTTGAGGTGTTGGGAAGGGCTCTGAGCTCTCCCTGGTCCTTCCCTTCTCCAGGTGACCAGCCCGTCGCGATGGCATCTCAACTCCTGCCACCAGAGAAGGTGCTGCAGGGTTTGGCTCACACTCTGTTGCTTCACATTTCTTTCCTAAAATGCGATGGGTTCACTCCAGGCTTTCTGCCACGTGGGATAACCCACGTCAGTCAGAGCTCAGGGCTGCTCTGCTGCCTCTCCTTGCACCAGTTCACATCCAGCAGCTGAAGCCATCCCTGTGCCTGGAGCTGCTCTAGCTGCAGTTTAAGCCCAGACTAAATCCAGCAGGTGAATCTGTTCCTGTGCCTGGAGCTGCTCTGGGTGACCTGGTGGCACTGGTGACCTGCTGTGGGTGCTGGTGGCACTGGTGACCTGGTGGCACTGGTGACCTGCTGTGGGTGCTGGTGGCACTGGTGACCTGCTGTGGGTGCTGGTGGCACTGGTGACCTGGTGGCACTGGTGACCTGCTGTGGGTGCTGGTGGCACTGGTGACCTGGTGGCACTGGTGACCTGCTGTGGGTGCTGGTGGCACTGGTGACCTGCTGTGGGTGCTGGTGGCACTGGGTGGCCTGGTGTGGGTGCTGGTGGCACTGGTGGCCTGCTGTGGGTGCTGGTGGCCTGCTGTAGGTTCTGGTGGCCTGCTGTGGGTGCTGGTGGCCTGCTGTAGGTTCTGGTGGCCTGCTGTAGGTTCTGGTGGCCTGCTGTGGGTGCTGGTGGCCTGCTGTAGGTTCTGGTGGCCTGCTGTGGGTGCTGGTGGCCTGCTGTGGGTGCTGGTGGCCTGCTGTAGGTTCTGGTGGCCTGCTGTAGGTGCTGGTGGCCTGCTGTAGGTTCTGGTGGCCTGCTGTGGGTGCTGGTGGCCTGCTGTAGGTTCTGGTGGCCTGCTGTGGGTGCTGGTGGCCTGCTGTAGGTTCTGGTGGCCTGCTGTAGGTTCTGGTGGCCTGCTGTGGGTGCTGGTGGCCTGCTGTGGGTGCTGGTGGCCTGCTGTAGGTGCTGGTGGCCTGCTGTGGGTTCTGGTGGCCTGCTGTAGGTTCTGGTGGCCTGCTGTGGGTGCTGGTGGCCTGCTGTGGGTGCTGGTGGCCTGCTGTAGGTTCTGGTGGCCTGCTGTAGGTGCTGGTGGCCTGCTGTAGGTTCTGGTGGCCTGCTGTGGGTGCTGGTGGCCTGCTGTAGGTTCTGGTGGCCTGCTGTAGGTGCTGGTGGCCTGCTGTAGGTTCTGGTGGCCTGCTGTGGGTGCTGGTGGCCTGCTGTAGGTTCTGGTGGCCTGCTGTGGGTGCTGGTGGCGCCTCGCTCTGCTCGAGCTCCCTGTCCTTGCAGGTCCCTCCCAGGACCAGGTTCTGCCCTGCAGTGGGGCGGGCACAGATCCCATTTCCAAAGGCTGGCCCTGGAAGTTTGGCTGCAGGAGGGAAGGAGGGGTCGCTGAGTGGTCCCGGGTGGGAGGAGGAGCAGGTCCCAGCACGGAGCTCAGGGATCCTCCCTCCCTGTGCTGGGGTTCCAGCCCTGAGCTGGGTTAAGTGAGACGTTGCTGCTCAGCATCTCCTGTCTGCAGCCTCTGCTGCCAGCTGTGCCCTTTTTCCCAAGTTTGAGCGTTCAGACTCCACTGTTTGCTGTTTGTTTGCCACTTCCCCAGCAAATCATTTTGCAATCAGCACTCGAGCATCTGCGGTGGCATTTCAGGAGGGGAGGTTGTGCTGTGAACCAGCACAGCCCCATAAAAGCTCCTTTTTCCAACTGCTGTGCACTTTGGCTTCCCTGATTTAACAGCCACAGAGTCAGGCTAATGTGTTTGCTATTGCAGGAGGCAGCAACTGGCAAAGTGGTTATTTCCTAGGAGCAATTTGAATTTCTTTCTTTAGATGGCCTGGGAGTACGTGACACTGCTGTCACTGCCCTGCCGCAGCCTGGCCACCAGCAGCGCAGGCAGGGGCAGCGCCAGGCACAAATAAAAGGGGAGAAATGAGCAAATGTTGGGTGGGTTGCTGTGTGGGGCTTGCAGCTGGTGGCTGGGGCTGAGTTCCTTTTGCCTGACTCCGGCACAGATTTTTTGCTCTTGGTTTTCTCTCGTAAATGCCCAGTTTGGCTCCTCCTGTGCCCTCAGGTCTGGAGGTGCTGCTTGCTGCAGGCACAGCTTCTCCTGGGCACTTCTGAGCTCTTCAAGCTTTTGTTTGTGTTTGGAAACCCTCTGCCATGGCCCCAGAGAGCTTGCACTGCAGCTCCTCCGTGCTGAGAGTGAGCCCTGGGGAGGTGGGACAAGATTGCCCAGCCTTTCTGAGGGAAAGGATGCCTTGCTGTTTGTAACAAACGTGGGTGATGGTTTCATCCCAGCGAGGTGGAGAGAGGAAACAAAGTGCTCACTTCTGGTCTTGCTCTGTGGCCTGGTGTTGTTATTGGACACGAAATGAGTACACAGAAGCTTGGTAAGTTTAAAAGAGAAAAAGACCCAGTTTTATTCAAACATCGGGTATTTACAGAATTCTAAAGGTGACCGTGGATTGGAGGATGGAATTGCCACCTCTCCAACCACACTGCTTTAAAGATCAGTTCATTATTTCTCACTACTCACAGAGAAATATGTAAACTATTTTATTTATACATGAAATCGTGCAGCAGCTCTGACTCTCAAATATGTAAACATTATCCAAAAGTTAAAAAAAAAATCTTATAAGAACTTTAAAACTTTCAAGAAAACTATAAAAAGAAACTTAACACTTTTAAAAATCAAAACAGCAGCCTGGGAAGTTCAGGTGGCAAGAAAGGAGGAGCTGCAGTGCTGCAGCTCTGGGACAGGGCGTGGGAGAGGCAGGATTTCCATCCTGGGGGGGAATTTCTCCCCAGTGCCATCCCTGTGGCAGTATTGCAAATGCAGGTGAACCAGTGGGAAGAAATGCTGGTGTGTGACTCCAGTCCAGAGGGCTGAATGATTTCTTTATTTTAACTATGCTATAATACATTAATACACCATTCAAAGGAGATACTAAACTGCAAACCTACTTGTTCTAACTCCCATATCTAACTCCTCACAACTCGTGGCCCTCTCTGAGTCCAGCCACAGGTGGGTTGGATTGGCCATCAGCTCAAACCATCCTCACCAGAACCCAACCAAGCAATCACCCCAGGTGAACAATTCTCCAAACACATTCCACATGGGAAAAACAAGGAGCAGAAACAGAAATTGTTTTCTCTTTCTTCTCTCTGTGCTCCTCTATAAAAAAATCCTGTGAGAGAGGAGAACGTGCCTGGCACAGCAGTGGAAGCCATTCCCCGTGTCCTGTGGCTCCAGCCTGAGGGGTCCCTGGCTGCAGGGGTCCCTGGCTGCAGGGGAGCCTTGCGTCCCTGGCTGCAGGGGAGCCTTGCGTCCCTGCCTGCAGGGCAGCCTTGCGTCCCTGGCTGCTGCAGCCCCATCACCGCTGCCTCCCTGGCACTTCATCACTTTGTCATATTTGCTGATGTTGGTGACATTTCTGACTGACTCATTGGCATAGCAGACAGGTCATGGCTTTCCCTTGAATCCTCCAGGCTTGCCAAGGAAGATCTTTATTGATTAGAAATTGTTTCCCTGGTTATTGTGGGGGGAAAAGAAAGGGGTTTATGCTGGTGGCCAGAGGAAGCAGATCCTGTGCTGCTCCAGGCTCCTGCAGTGCCATTCTTGTCACGACAAAGTAAATGTCATGAATTTTTGGCTTCTAGGTAGAGGTTGCATTTATTCTGAGGTATAGCATAAGACTAAACTCGGTTTGTAGTGAGAAGTTGCTGTGTTTGATGGGAAAAGCTGCTGGGGAAAGCTCAGGGGTGTTTGAAAACTCAGCCCCTGCTCATGATGTGACCATTGTTGTGTCACTCACACGTGGGCAAGGGGTTTGCAATTAAAAAATCAGGAAAAAATAAAAGAAAATTGGTGTTTCCCTTGAGTTGCCTGCAGGTTGCAACCTGTAGTTGGTTTATTTGCTTGCCCTGGAAGAAATTATCCCACAACCACAGCATCCTGCAGCTCCCACTTGGCTTTAGGTAAAATTCCTCACAGGGAAGAGAGAAAATTGCTGGTTAGAGCAAATTGAAACAGAGATTAGTGTTTTGTTTGCCATCTGAGCTATTTATTAGGAATTTATTAGCTCTTTATTAAGAATCTGCTGTATTTTCTCTCAAGTTGGGTTTGTTTTCCTTCTGTGTTGAGTAGAAATTCATCATATTCAGTGTATAAAGTTTTCAGCATTACATGTTAGGGTGGGCAGTGGTTGTTCCATGAGGAGCCCAGGGCACTGACATTCCTCCTTGGTTTTCTGCACTTGGGAAGAACAGATCCGCCTATGTGGATTTCATTTCAAACGTTCCCCCTTCTTCCCTAGAACACAACCCAGCTGCTTCTGATGCTCCCAGTTTTTAATTTGCTTTCCTGTACAACCACAATTCCTGTCAGGGGTTGGGGGGAGATGCTGAGGAGCTGGCAGATCCCCCAGGGCCCCATTCCAGTTTTCCCTGGAATTGAATTTGATTTTCTGGGACACCAGGGATGTGCTCTCTGCAGTCCATCACGAGTTTGTCTGGCTTAGCTGGAGGGCTTTGTTCAAGCACAGTGCTTGCTCCCAAACCATCTCTCTTATTTACTCCCCAAAATAACCCAGATTTTGGCCACGCCACCCCTGAGGGACAAGAGTGGAGGAGACAAAGTTGTCCTGAAGGATGTGGCTCGTGTGGGGCCCTTCAGGGCCTCAGATCTCTGGGGATGGGGCTTTTGTAGCCAAGGGTAGTGAAATATTTGACAAAACTGTGCCAGCCTTGCCTAGGAGCTGCTGGGATGGGCGCAGGGGCTTGGAATGGTGAGCTCTGGTGGGAATGTGGAGGGAGAGATGGACACTGCTGTTCCCCAGTGGGAATTTTCCAGGCAGGCAGTGTTGGAGTCTCTGTGCTTTCCTTGGGCAGCGTGGGGTGGTGTCAAGGCTGGCAGAGCTTCCCACCAGGAGATGATCCCTGGCACGGTGGGAATTGTCCCTGCCCGTGGAAAGGGTGGAATGGGATGGGATTTAAGGTCCCTTCCCACCCAAACTGTTCCAGGATTCTGTGCTTGGTGGGGGAGATCCCCCAAAATCCAGCTTGGTGTTGAGCATCCCCTGCAGGGCCCTGCTCAAACCCATCCCTGGCTTTAGGGTTTCTTAGGAGTGGAGCAGCTGGTTTTAGCTGATTTTTAGGAGTTTTCCTGCCATCCTAGAAGATTTTAAGTGAGTTTCCCTGAAATGTGCCCAGTTGCTGAAGGAACCTTTGGGGTTTTGCTGCTTTTCTCTGCCTGGTTCTGCAGTGTTGGGTTTGGCTGCTGCACTTCCAGAGGTGGCACCAAAATCTGGGAGATGACCCTGGAGATGAGACTTTGAGTGGGAATTTGGGTTTAATCCCCTCATAGACATCCAGGGATTGACTAAAATTCTGGCTTTCCTCGTGCTGTGCACATTGTCCTGCAGGATTTTTGTGGTTCATCCCTCAGAACCTGCATAAAGGTGTTAAATTCAGGATTTTGCAGTGCTGACTGTAGCCAAAACGATCAATTCCACCTCCCAGTCCCACAGAACATCCCAGAAAACCCCTTTTTCCTCGGAAGGGGTAATTACTGCAGCAGCTCCAGCCTAATTTGGAGCGTTGGCTGTTAATTAAAACAGCACAGAGGTGTAGGGTTGTCTTTTGGTGTAACCAAAGCTCCCGTTCCAGCTCCATTAATCACTTTACAGTTATTGTGCAGGGGAAGGGCAGGACAACTGAGATGCTGGATCAGCCTGGAGTAAACAAATTCCTGCCCTCCTGGCATCCCCCAGGCCCAGCCCAGGCTCCTGCTCCTTTGTGATCCAGCTCCCAGCCATAATTAAATGTTCAATTGGTGCTGTCAGTGCTCTGAAAACCAAACCAGGTACCTGCCCCGTGCTGGAACCTGAGCCCAGCCTTCCACGGATGAATTGGCGTGCATCATAATTAAATCATCAACTCTGCCCTTCCATTTGCTCTGAAACGGGAGAGCTCTCCCATGGAAAAAGGATCAGCTTTCCTGATGAGCTCATTAAGGTGCCCAGAGAGGTCCCAATTAACCCAGCAGAGGTGGAGCATCCCTTCCCACCCTCTCCATCCCTCGTTCCTGCTCATCCCAAACCCAGGATGTCTCCCCGCTGTTGGATTCATGGGTTCAGCTCTATCAAAGTTCCAATGGATAATTTCATTTTTTACGCTGATTTTTTCCCCCTCTGCCTTACTAAACTCTTTTTTTCCCTCCCTTAAATCTGGGAAATCATCTGAAATCCAGGATGTTTTCCCAGTGTTGGTTGATCCCCAGAGCTCATGGATTTGTGGGTTCAGCTCTATCAAAGTTTCAATGGATAATTTCATTTTTTACACTGATTTTTTTCCCCTCTGCCTTACTAAACTCTTTTTTTCCCTCCCTTAAATCTGGGAGATCATCTGACATCCAGGATGTTTCCCCACTGTTGGTTGACCCCCAGAGCTCATGGATTTGTGGATTTGTGGATTCATGGGTTCAGCTCCTGTTCTATCAAAGTTCCCATGGATAATCTCATTTTTACACTGATTTTTTTCCCCTCTGCCTTGTTAAAATCTGTTTTTTTCTCCCCTAAAATCTGGTGCCACTCCGTTGCATAAATGTTCATCCAGGAGTTATTAAATTAAGGTGAAGTTTTTAGGAATTTCCAAGCCATTACCAGAAATTAGGGGAACGCTCAGGGTTATAAATAAGATTAAATGACATTTTTGCCCGGTCTGAGGGTGATTTTACATGCAAAAAAAAAACCCCAACTGTTAAAGCTTTTCTTCTTCAGTAATAATTGCTGGAGGTACAGGGAGGTAAAATATTGGAATTCTTTAAAGTTAGTGCCACATCTCTACCAATGCTGCCATAAATCAGAGTGAGGCAGTAAAACCAGTGAAGAGGAAAACCTTTAATGGTTTTGTTTTTATGCAAAATTACATTGGATTTTGAGTTTTTTTTTTTTTTTTATTTTACTTCCTTTATTTTCTCATGTTTTCATGGTTAGAAATATTCAAGTCATTGTTTAATAGCCAATTATGGGTGTTTCTCCTCAGAAATTACGACAAACTGCTGTTGAAATACCCTGGAAAATTATTTAGGGTACATATGAACATCAGCAATAATTCTTTCTGTTTTTATATGCACCCTCTGATCATCAAATAAATGCAGAAATTGAATTTTGCCGAGGTTTTCTGTGGGTCCTTCAGTTCTGAGAAAGAATTGGCCATACTCTGTTTTAATTCCATTTATTTGGTGAAGCTGCTTGTCTCTGGAAATACCCATGGGACTGAGATAATCCTGATTTTCCGTGAAAATTCTGAATAATGGTGATGGCCTTAATTAATTCCATTGAAAGAAAACGGGAAAATGGATAAATTCAAGGTTGGACTCAAAGATTTAAGGTTGGACTTAATTTTAAATTATTCTGGTAAATTCCCATTTGTAGTTTATTTTTCTGCTGTATCAAAGCCTTCAGTGTGTGTTTTTTGTATCAAAAATAAAGATACAAACCCCGACAAAAGGCTCCCGTGTAAATATATTTTTGATCCCTTGTTTTCCTTTAGAAATGCTGGATAAAATTGAATTTACATAAAATCCATGAGGTAAAATTCATTTTTCTGTGAAATGAGTGCATTTATATTGCACATCCTCACAGAGGGAATTTTATATAATCTCAAATTCTTGAATTTTTTCCTCACCCAGGGCTCACCATGTCCGTAGTGGAAAGATCCTGGCAGTGAAGGTAAGACATTCCAGATATTTTATTTTTTCCCATTTTTTCTCCACCCTTGCTTTCCTTCCCTTCCCTCTGATTTTTGGCTCTAAATTTGATTGATTGCATTAATTAATTTATTCACAGGAAATGTATTTCTTTCTTTATTTACTGTAAATTGAGTCATTCCCAATGAGCTCAGATTCCCAAAATTCAGGATTTTCCCCCAGGGAATTGACTGAAAATCCCACATTTTGATATCTCCACGGATGTTTCCAAGGGCAGTTGGGCTCCTTGATTAAACCTGGAATTTGTGGAATTTTATGGTCAGGAAAAATCCCAGTTTTCTCTGAAATTCACTTAAAACTGGGATAAAATAATAGCAACAGCGTGGGAGCTCTTGGATGCAATTTGTGAATGAAATTACGCTTGTAAATGAAATTATTAATTATCTTATTAATGAAATTTTAATTATGTATTATATTAATTAATAGGTATAGTAATTATTATTAGCTCATCTGCACAAAAAGAAGCCAAAAAATGTAATTTTACAATGTTTTTTCCACTTGACCACTTTGTCAGCGGAGATTTGGAAAAACAAATTGTTGCATTCATGCAATTCCAGTTAATAGTTGGTGATCTGAAAAAGGGTAAATTTTAAAATACAGCCTATGGAATAATTGCTTAAAAATCTGGGAAAATAAATGGGCTTTTATTTATTTTTCCCAACCTCTAATCCATAAATTCTGGGATAATTGAGATAAACTGAGAGAATGGGAGAGGAGGAATGGTGGAAGCTGAGAGCTTAAGGCAGGATTGAAATGAAATTTAAAAATGAAAGGTTTAACGGGATTTAAATGAAATAATTCTGTTTATTGGGCAAAATTTGTGTGGTTTGACTTCAGCTTTGGGCTCAGGTGTGGCTCCAGCTGTGTAAAATTTATTAAAATTTATTAAAATTGTAAATAATTTTAGGGAGATTTTGCCCAGTTTGGGCTTTACCTGAGGATCACAGAAATCCTTTCATTCCAGTAGGAAAAAAAAATTGATTTTCCTGTGAATTCTTCGTGCTGGATTTGAAACCTGTGGAAAACACAGAAATAAAATCCTGAAAACTCCTAATTAGAGAAACTTGGAAAAGGTCTGGGGAATGTCCCTTGGAAAATCCTTCTGAGTGGTATCCAAGCTTTCCAGACTGTCAGGAGTGGTTGGGCAGGAATCCTCTGCATTCTAAGAGGACAAAAGGACAGAAAATGTAATAAATATTATTTATGATATCATTATAATACATTATGTTCATTATTTATAATGAATAGTATTTGGACAATATTTTATTAAAATCAATAAATAGATTGCTATGTTGTTATATAATGTTCTGTGATTTATTATATATTTATAAAAACAAATAGATTAATTATATATTATGTCATTATCATAATTTAATTAATATATAATGATATATTATAATGCATAATTAAATACTATAATAATATAGAATTTATAATGATATTTAATAATATAATAACATAAAATAATTATTATAGAATCGATGTATAATATTTTATTATGTATTTATTATATATTTGAATTATAAATTATGTATTGTTTATTTATTATAATTAAATTTTAATTAAAACTATCGTTGTGGGTCTAAAGAAGCTCCAGTGCATCCTGAAATGAATGGTTAGACAGGGGTTCTCTGAGTCTGAGTGACAGGCCCAGAAGGACACAAAACACAATAAATATTCTTTTTTAAGAACTTAAGCTTCCCGAATTTATCAAAAAAAGCTCCACTGCTTCCTCAAATTGGCTTTTCCAAGCTCCATCCCGGTCTGGGGCTGGAGGTGCCCTCAGACCCGGCCTGCAGGGGATGCAGGAGATGCAGGAGATGCAGGGAATTCGGGAGCGGTAGGGAATTCGGGGAATGCAAGAGATGCAGGGAATGCAGGAAGCTCAGGGAATGCAGGAGATGCAAGGAATTCAGGAGATTCAGGGAATGCAGGGAATTTGGGGAATGTAGGAGATTCAGGGAATGCAGGAGATGCTGGGAATGCAGGGGATGCAGGAGATGCTGGGGATGCTGGAGATGCAAGGAATGGAGGGGAATGCAGGGAATGCAGGGAATGCAGAAGATTCAAGGAATTCAGGAGCTGCAGGGAATTCAGGGAATGCAGGCATAGCAGGGAATTCAGGAGATTCAGGGAATGCAGGAGATGCTGGGAATGGACGGGAATTCAGGGAATGCAGGAGCTGCAGGAAATGCAGGGGATGCAGGGAATTCAGGAGCTGCAGGGAATTCAGGGGAATCCAAGGAATGCAGGAGATGGAGGGAATGCAGGAGCTGAAGGAAATGCAGGGAATCAGGGAATGCAGGAGATTGAAGGAATGCAGGGAATCAGGGAATGCAGGAGCTGAAGGAAATGCAGGGAATCAGGGAATGCAGGAGATTGAAGGAATGCAGGGAATCAGGGAATGCAGGAGCTGAAGGAAATGCAGGGAATCAGGGAATGCAGGAGATTGAAGGAATGCAGGGAATCAGGGAATGCAGGAGATTCAAGGAATTCGGGGAATGTAGGAGATTCAGGGAGTGCAGGGGATGCAGGGGATGCAGGGAATTCAGGAGCTGCAGGGAATTCAGGGGAATTCGGGGAATGCAGGAGATGGAGGGAATGCAGGAGCTGCAGGAGATGCTGGGAATGGGGGGGAATTTAGGGAATGCAGGAGATGCAAGGAATTCAGGTGATTCAGGGGATGCAGGAGCTGCAGGGGATGCTGGGAATGGGGGGGAATTTAGGGAATGCAGGAGATGCAAGGAATTCAGGTGATTCAGGGGATGCAGGAGCTGCAGGGGATGCAGGCAGGAGGGAGGAGTCCCCCCTGGGCAGGTGAGTGAAATCTCCTCCCTGGGGCCAACCCCGTTCCCAGCAATTCCAGCTCCTTTCCCTGGAGCCCCCAGGGCTGGGTGTCCTGGGGGACGAGGAGATAAAACCTGGAGATGTGGGAATGGGAACTCTGCAGTGTTCTGCTCCTGCTGGGCCTGCTGCATTTTATTGTATTGTATTGTATTTTATTTTATTTTATTGTATTTTATTTTATTTTATTTTTAATATTTTATTTGATTTTATTTATTTAATTTCATTTTTATTATTTTATTTTATTTTTATTCTATTTTATTTTATTTCATATTATTTGAATTTTTTTAAATTTTTATTATTTTATTTTAATTATTTTATTTCAATTCAATTTATTTTATTTCATTTTATTTTTATAATTTTTTATCATTTTATTGTAAATTTATTTTAATTTTATTTTTATTTCGTTCGGTGGGAATTTAAATATTTGGGGATACTAAATGTAAAATTGGGTTGTCGTGGTTAAAAGTAAGGTGCTGATGAGCTGGAGGTTGGGAGGGCTGCTCTGGTGGTGATTGTGGAGTTGCTGTTTAAAAAATTGCTTAAATAAATTATTAAATATTTCTGTAAAAATGTGTATTAAATGTAGAAAATATAGAAAATAACATATAGTACACATTATATATTTTATCTATATTATAAATAATTTATTTAATATATAAAATATCATATATTTTAGATATATATATAAAAATATAATTTATATTATACATTAAGTTATATACAATGGTATTATAATGATACATAATTCTGATTATAAATAGTAACAAACAGTAATTAATTAAATTCCTTCTATTATATATTATATAATCTATATTATAAATAATTTATATCTAATATATTTTAAACTGTATATACTTGTATTATAATTACACATAATTATGATTTTGCATTGTAATAAAAAATAATTCATTAAATTTCTTCTAATATATGTTATATAATCTATATTATAAATAAATTATATAATATATAGGCATATTATATATTAAATTATATGTAATTGTGTTTATATATAATTAGACACAATTATGAGTTTACCTAATAATAAAAAGCAGGAGGTAGGAATGTCACTGAGGGATCTGGGAAAGCAGAATTCTGCATTTTGGGGTTTTTTAAATAATAAAACACAGATTTAATTGCACAAGATAACCAAAAACCTGTTGATTCCAGCACTTCCAGCTGCTGTGTAATGAACCCAGTGCTAACGCCCCGTAACACAATCCCCCAGTGTTGCACCAAATTCCTAATTTTACAAAACCTTAACCTCCAGAGGACTTTCTCCCTTTTTCCCGGTGACTTTTTCCTGTTTCAGGGGGGAGATCCCAGTGAAAACCCCGAGTCTGCAGTGCTTTTTGCCTTTCCCCCACCGCTTTTAGCTGGAATTCCATTCCATTCTCATTTTACCCTGCCCCCAGTACCCCAAATTTCCTTTGAGCCGCGCGTACCGTAGGAGACAACGATGTCTTAATGAAAACAAAGCAGAACATCTGAATTTGACCTGTGCTTTTTGCTCTGCTTCCCTGCAGTGGAGGCAGCGAGTGGATTTAGGCCCCCGTGACAGCCCGTGATGAATTGCTGCGTTTATTCTGGATATTTTAACGGCCTCTCCCTAATTCCGATGGAGCAGGGAGTGAATGATAATTCGCTCACTCAGCTCCGGCTGACAGCTCAGCCTGCTGGGTGCTGGGGGGAGCCCTGGAGATGCCTCAGGTGCATCCCTCTCTCCAGACTTCACCCTGGGCATGAGTGGGGCTCCAAAATCGCTGAATTTTGGGCAAAAAGTCCATTATGAAGATGCAGGTTGCTCAGGAAGATTAGAGGACTTCCCAGAGGAGTTGCATGCTTCTGGTCCAACATCCATTCCCAGCTCAACCCCAAAGTTCACCCTTTTCCCTGGGCCTGAGGGCTCCAAAATCACTGAATTTTGGGCAAAAGCTTTACTGGGAAGATCAGAGGGCTTCCCAGAGGACTTGCATGTCGTTTAAATTCATTTTTAAAAAGTCCTTCTGGTCCAACATCCATCCCCAGCTCAAGCATTTCACCCAGGTGTGACCCTGGTGTGACTCAGGGGATCCCAGGGAAATAACGATCGGTGCTGCAACATTCTTGATTTAGGGGAAAAAAAAACCAAACAATTATTGAATGTTCTCCATCCCTGGAGTGCCTAAGGCCAGGCTGCAGAGGGCTTGGAGCACCCTGGGATGGGGGAGGTGGAATGAGATCCCTTTGAGGGCCTTTCCCACCCAAACCATTCCAGGATTGCAGGAATTTGCATCCTGACCTTCATTCCCAGCTTCATCCTCAGCAGCAATTACTCTGAGGAGATACTTTGGGGTTTTTTTGGGTTTTTTTAGGTTTTTTTGCTTTAACACAGTTCCAGCCCATGCTGGAAAATGTCACCTCATGAATCCCTGGAAGTTGTTTTTACCTCTACAAAATAGGTTTGGAAATTTCATATAGAAGGAGATGATAAATGCAGGTTAAGGTGAGATATAAATATTTTTTTTCCTCTTTTTGTGCTGTAAATAAAGAAATTTCCTCCAAGGCTTGGCATCAGGTGGGGTCACACAGGCCACACATTTCCAGCTGGAAGAAAACTGTAAAATAATTCTGGAGAGGAGGTGATTCACCCCTAATTAATTTTGGGGTGAAATAATCTTGTAATTCCTCTGTCTGTGCTCTTCCCTTGGTGTCCTGACCACCTGGAAAGGCAAAACCTTTCTTTCCCAGGTTATCCTCATTATTGGGATGTTGGTAATTAGGGTTAATGCAAATGAGCCCCAGACCTTTCCTCATTCTAGGCCTGGCTTGGGGATGTCAGGGATATTTTTGATCCTGGGCTCAGAGAAATTCCTCGCTGGGATTACAGGTGAGTGAGATAAAATTTTGATTTGACACCACTGACAAGATGGAATTTGGTGAAATTCAAAGAACACCTCTGCTGGGATCCCAGCAGATGAATTTCTGAGCTTTTCACACTGGAAAAAATGAAAGTGAATATTGTTGGCAAATGATTATTGATCTGGACAAGTGTGTTAAATGTTTCTTGGCAGCCCTGTACTCCACTTACAATTTAGTTTAGTGGCAGCTTTTATAAATAACCCCGGAGCAGCTCTGGGAAGAGGCAGGTTATTGGTTTTTCCTGGAGACAGATTTTGGAGCTGTGTTGGAAATGGGCTCCCCGTGTTCTGTTCTGTTCTGTCAGCACTATTCCTGGAGTGTTTATTCTGCTGATTCTGAAAACGGACTGAATTCTGCTTCCCTTCAGCTTGAAGTATTAAATACTTTAATGAAGTATTAACACTGAAGTGTTGGGTGGGGGCAGACTGAGCCTGCCTCAAAGCACTGAGGCCAGTTTGGTTTGTAAAGCAGAGCTTAATAATTGGGTTCTCAAGTCTTCCAAGAACTGTGGCAAGAAATTCTGTGTTCAGTTTGACCTTCAGTGCCTGAAAAATCCTGGGAATTTCCAGCTCCAGGAAGTGCAGCCCACTTTGGCTGCAGTCCCTGGTGCTTTGGTCCTGCTGGGCAGTTGGGATGGTGAGAAAATTTCCTCCCTGTTAAAATATTCTTTCCACCTGTTCCTCTCCTTCTTGTTACCCCACAATGATCATTATTCCATGGATCTTCGGGGGTTTTATTTTGAATAATTCACTTCCCTTTCACATGAGCTCTGTGTATTTCTGTGTTTCAGGTCATACCCTTGGATATAACACTGGAGCTCCAGAAGCAGATCATGTCAGAGTTAGAAATTCTTTACAAGGTATGTGGATTTTAACATTGGAATTATTTTTACCTCAGTCTTCTTACAGCAGATTTTAAAACAGCCTCATGCTTGTCTCCTCTCTTTTCCCAGTGTGACTCCTCGTATATCATAGGATTTTATGGTGCTTTTTTTGTAGAAAACAGGATTTCATTGTGCACAGAGTTCATGGATGGTGAGTAGTGGATCCAGTTTGCTTTTGATTGCTAAGTAATTAAATGAGAAAAGATTTTTTTGGTAGATTGAAATGCAACAGTAAGACTCAAAAATGTGGAGTATTAATAATATTGCAGGTAATTAAGAAACCAGAGCAGGTTGGAATTGGGGTTGGGAGATATTCTGCATTTTCCCTGCGTGGAACTTCACTTACTTTTATGGAAAATGTAAATAGAAGAGGAATAAAGGCAGCCTTAATTTGTGGTTTGATATTTGAGCCTCCCGTGCAATCTGTCCTCGCTGACAAAACAGCTGTTCCTCACTTGTAGTGTTTTGATAGCCAAAACAGCTTTTCCTTTCAAGAAATCTATTAACCCAATGTCCTGGGTGTTTGCAGTGGAAATGGTCTCTTAATTACCAGGCAAGGAGTTATTTTCCAGCCCAGCTGTTTCCCAGCTCGCTGCCGAGTTCCTTTTGGAGTCCCTTTTGTTCCTCCCCACGAGAATCCTCGCCCCAAAGCCATCCCTGACCCCACAGCCTGGCACTACAGAGGTGTGCCAGCCCTTTGCTGGGGAATTTGGGATATTCCTGAGGAGGAGCAGGGACAGTGCCCTGGTGCAGCAGTCTGTGACCCTTTCTGGTGTGTGAATTTGGGATATTCCTGAGGAGGAGCAGGGACAGTGCCCTGGTGCAGCAGTCTGTGACCCTTTCTGGTGTGTGAATTTGGGATATTCCTGAGGAGGAGCAGGGACAGTGCCCTGGTGCAGCAGTCTGTGACCCTTTCTGGTGTGTGAATTTGGGATATTCCTGAGGAGGAGCAGGGACAGTGCCCTGGTGCAGCAGTTTGTGACCCTTTCTGGTGTGTGAATTTGGGATATTCCTGAGGAGGAGCAGGGACAGTGCCCTGGTGCAGCAGTCTGTGACCCTTTCTGGTGTGTGAATTTGGGATATTCCTGAGGAGGAGCAGGGACAGTGCCCTGGTGCAGCAGTCTGTGACCCTTTCTGGTGTGTGAATTTGGGATATTCCTGAGGAGGAGCGGGGACAGTGCCCTGGTGCAGCAGTCTGTGACCCTTTCTGGTGTGTGAATTTGGGATATTCCTGAGGAGGAGCAGGGACAGTGCCCTGGTGCAGCAGTTTGTGACCTGTGCTGTGTGTGAATTTGGGATATTCCTGAGGAGGAGCAGGGACAGTGCCCTGGTGCAGCAGTCTGTGACCCTTTCTGGTGGCTTTGAGGGGTTTTTGTGACAGATGCTGTCCCTGTGTGTCTCAGGCTTTTCCCAACTTTCCCCATGGAGCCAGAGCCTGCTCTCCCACCAGGATTTCCCCAGGAACCAGCATTTAATGCCCTTGCCAGGTTTTCCACAAAGGTTCAGTTAAGCTGGGTATCAAGGTGTGGAAGATCTCCCAAATAATTCACTTTGTGGCAGGAAAAAAAATCCCCAAACCCATTAACATGATTTTAACAGGGAAAACAAAATGCACCATAAACCCTAAAGGGCTTTACCCATCAGAAAGGAAGAATTTAACTTGTGGGTGTGGGTTTTTTTAATAAAACCTTGAATAAAACACTTTTTCATCCAGAGAATCTGAGGGAACGGAGTGCAGCCAGCACTGGGAGGGAGGTGCAAGTGTAAAAGGGGGGAAAGAAAAGTAATAACATGATTTTTAACAGGGAGAAAACAAAATGCACCATAAACCCCAAAGGATTTTACCCATCAGAAAGGAAAAAGCTGCTCAACAATTTTTTGAGGCTGCTTTACCTTCCTCCTAACCCTGTCTCACAACAAAAAATGGAAAAGTACATCCTAGTAAGTGCACTAGGGGTTAACCAACACTAAAACCCAGCACATTAATTAGTGCATTAGCCAAAAAATTTCAAGTCATCAGACCAAAACCAAATTACACCTTCAACTACCACAGCCCTGAGGCTGAACTGGCCTGGATCTCCCCCCTGCCCATCGATTTTAAAGAGCAGCAGAGATGAGAAATGAGTTTTTCTGGGCTTTGCCCCTTTGTATTTGGAATAAAGTTGATGTTCTAGATAAAGGTGCTGAAATGCCTTGTTGCTTTTCACTTGCTGGCCTCTTGCCCTTGAAAGTGCTGGATTCCTGCTCAGTTCTCCTTGGAAAAGAGGATGTGCAGGTGATCAAGGTGATCAGAGTGTGCCTGGATGTCTCTACAGCTCCTGGATGTCTGTACAGGGAGCTGAAGTTTTTGGATTTGGAAAAGTTTGGTTTTTTTACAGATTATTTTTTTTCCCAGAAAAACTCCTGATTTCCACTTTTTTTTTTTTTTTTTTACAAAAAGGTGCTTTCCTTCATTTTTCCTGCCAAGTTTGGCATTTTGGGGTGTGAAGAGGCTTTTTTTGGTACAAAATATAAGGATATAAAGAACCAGCAGCATGTGATTTCTGTCTGGGTTTGTAGTGAGCAGTGAGCATCTGTGCAGCTCCAACCTCAAATTTCCATCCTACAGCATTTATATTTCCTTTTAAAACTGGGATTAATTCTAATCCATGGGCAGTGTGGACAACACCAGCTGAAAGATAAAATTAGTGAAGGAAGGGAGTTTCAGCCCCTTGGAATCAAAAGACAAACTGAGTTTGTTTCTGACAGTGGAGACGACGAGGGATAAAAACCACCAAAAACCCCCAATATCCCACCCCAACCTCCTCTCTTTCAGTTTTTCATCCTCTGCCTGCAATTTCTTTGTCCATTTATTTACTTCATTTGTCAGATTGTTAATTTGAAATTTCTTTCCTTGCCTTAAGAATTTGTATTTCAGCCCAGGAACATTTTGGACTGTGGTTTGAGCGTGAGGTTTTTTTGTTTTGTTTTGTTTTGTTTTGTTTTTTTTTGCAGGAGAGAAGGGAGGTTTCCCAGTCCCTTGGGAATTTCTGTAGGGCTTTTAGAGGGAATCCCATGTCCCCAGGAATGGGGCATGCTCACAGGGCTGTGCAGGGTTCTTTTCCATTCTGGATTTACTGGGAAAACGTCAACTGCTTCCCCAGGAACTCCAGGAATTTTATTTCAGGTGTCGGTGTGGACACGGCCAAACCCTCCCTGGTGTGATGTCAGGAGGAGATGGCTTTAATCATGGATATAAAATGGATATTTATATCCATTTCAATGGCTATTTATACCTGTTTAATTGGATATTTATATCCATTTCAATGGCTATTTATATCCATTTAACTGGATATTTATATCCTTTTAATCTTGGGTGTAAATGTTGGCTACCACAGAATGGTAGCACCAGCTTTTGAGGACAAGAGCTGGGATACTTTGGACCTTGAAATCTGCTTTTTGGGATAATTTTGTTATCCCCAAGACAGTTTTCCACGTGCTTTGGAGTTCTTTAATGTTGATATTTGTGACTGGAAGGTTTTCTAACATTTTGTCACTGCTGCTTCCTGAGTATCAGTGCTACAAGCAAAAATCAGGGATGTGGTAAGAAGCTCCCCGAGTGCTGTTTTGTGTGTTTATGCAGAGTTTGGGAGGTTTTTAAGGTCAGTTATTTCTGCCACAGTTATTGCTCTGTCACTGATGGTGTTTTTATTAATAACCAAGGCCTAGAAAACCCTTGGGGCTTCAAATCTGGGGCACTGTTTCATCTGGCACCACCTGAGCACGTGCTGTTTGTCCCTGCAGGGGGGTCTCTGGATGTTTATAGAAAAATTCCAGAACACGTTCTCGGAAGGATAGCGGTGGCTGTGAGTAATTTATTGCTTT
Source organism: Anomalospiza imberbis (assembly GCF_031753505.1). Lineage (NCBI taxonomy): Eukaryota > Metazoa > Chordata > Aves > Passeriformes > Viduidae > Anomalospiza > Anomalospiza imberbis. The sequence continues at coordinate 1,335,104 of NC_089693.1, read as the reverse complement.
TTATCTCTCAGTTTTTGACTGTGGGGGTGAAAAATCTGGATTTGGGTGTTCACTGGGAGGCCGGGGCAGCTCCAGGATCCCTGTGAGAGGAGGGTCCTTCCTCTCTCCTGCTCCTCCAAACCATCCCCTGTGCTCAGGGGCTCTGGGATGAAGGAAAACTTCCTTGGGAATGACCACCACAACCTCCGGAGGTTCATGGGATCTGAGAGGGATGGGACTTTCCTGAGGAAAAGGTGGGAGCTGGGATGGTCCAGCCTGGAGAGGAGAAGGTTCCAAAGAGAGCTGGAGAGGGACTTGGGACAAGGGATGGAGGGACATCACACAGGGAATGGCTGCGGAGTGAAAAAGTGGAGATTTAGATGGATTTTGGGAAGGAATTGTTGCCTGTGAGGGCGAGGAAGGACTGGGATGGAATTCCCAGAGCAGCTGGGGCTGCCCCTGGATCCCTGGAAGTGCCCAAGGCCGGGTTGGATGGGGTTTGGAGCAGCCTGGGACAGTGGGAGGTGTCCTTGCCATGGCAGGGGTGGCACTGGATGGGATTTAAGGTCCCTCCCAACCCAACCCATTCCAGGATTCTGTTACACAAATCTGTGTGAAAGGATGGGGTAAATTGAGCGGGATATAGAAACAATAGAATTTGCTGGAAATCTGTTTGGTCACGTCCCTTCTTGTCAGCATTTCTTCCCATCAGGATGGAACAGTGCTTTTAATCACCTTGATTTATTGAATTCTTTCTTTAATCAGCCCCTTAAGCCCTTCTGCTCTCTCTGGTGCCTTCAGGAGGTGGCTCAGGAGCCCTCTGGGTATCCTTTGTCCCCGAGTGTGTGATTTCCATCCTGGCTGTCCTTATTCTGTCCAGAGGGTTGGTTTTCCAACCCCCTCTCTCTTTGGTTGCTCCATGGGTTTTCCTTGAGGGCTTGGAGGGTTGAGTTGGTTCCTGCCACCAAAATGCAGAGGCAGAACAGATTTTCTGTGTTCTGCTCAAGGCTGGTGAGGAGGATGAGGTTTTTCCCTTGGCACAAGCCAGAGCTGGCCACGGGCTGGTCTCTCACCCCTTCCACACCTGAGCAGCTCCAGGGAAGGGTTAATTGGGGTCATTTTTGGGGTGGTGAGGCTGTGCTGTCAGAAGAACCCTCAGATCTCCTGGGTTTGGTCTTGAGGTGTTGACACTGGGATCCTTAAAGCCCCTGGTTGCTCATCCTTGGGGCTCTGCAGCCTTCAGCTGCTAAAAATTCACTGGCCATGATTGAAAACTCAAATTACAGAGCAACAGAAAATGTACAAGTTCAAAAAAATCCATCTTTCCCCACAGCCGAACAGAGGGTAATGACCACTGTCTCAGTGGATCTCACCAGGGAAGGAGATACCTCAAAACAATTGCCAAATACAAGGAATACTTTGATAACTTAAGCAGTTTAAAGCATAACAAAGTTATTCTATCATGTGCCATTTAATTAAGTGCTGGCTTTTCACATTCATTATACATCAAGCTGACAATTTAAATCCTTTAATCCAACACAGGCAGCTATTTAGTCTCTGTTCATTGTAATTCACAGCTCTCCTCTCCTCCTAATTTGTGTGGCCTGCCCAGGGTGATGAGCATCCCTCTCTGATGCTGTTTCCTCTGAGCAGCTTCAAATCTGCTCATTATGTACCTGGCAGTTCCTTGTGGAGTTTGAGTGCTTTTCACCTCGGTTCAGAGGGAAAATCTTTCATCTCCTCTCCCCTCTGGAGCAGTGAGTGGGAAGTTGCTCACAGTACCCCATTTTCCTGGGATGGGCTTCCAGCATTCCTTTGGCTGCTCATTCCTTCTCCTTTTCCTGATCTTGGTGTGGGTTTAATCCATCCACACCTTGGTTTTATCTCTCCCCCATCCTCCCCTTGCTATTCCACAGGTGTTCTCCTCCAATTTTCCTCTCATCCCTAATGCTGCTGCTCCAGCCCCACCTTTTGTGTCTCCATATCTGGATTTTTTCATTCCCCTCGGGGTCATTTTGTCCCTGATCAGTCAGCCTGGGAGCCTGACTCCCTGACATGGATATCTCACTTTTCCTAGTTATTTTATTTCCTGCCTGGGAGCCTGACTCCATGAGGTGGAGGTTTCACTTTTCCTAGTTTTTATTCCCTGCTTCCTGTGCCCACTGCAGAGCAGGGGCTCAGGAAGGAGGGGAACAAAGGAGCTTCAGAGGAGTGAAGCTTCACCCTTTTCTGCTGCTCTGGGAGCAGAAGGTGAGCACTGAGGCTGAACCAGCCCTGGCAGCTCCTCTGCTCTGGTGCTGATTTTTGGCACAGTGGAATTGTTGGAAGGAGGCAGCAGAAGCCTTTTGTTTTCCCTGGAATTTCTCTCTGGCTCCTTTGAGCCTCCCCACGCTGTGTCTGAGGGGGCAGCAGAGCCTTTTTTGGGGGCTGGGGCACCTTTGTGCTGAGTCCTTGTAATCCCCTTGAGCACCTTGGGATCACCCAGACCCTGGGGTTGCTGAAGGAGGAGAGTGCCAGACAAAAGCTGCAGCTCCATGGATGGATTTTGTAGACAAAACCTGCAGATTCCATTTTTTCCCCCCAGTTTGTTTTTGTTTTTTTTTTCCCTTATGTCCACAGTCATTTTATTTTTTTTATTCTCCCAAGGCATGTCCAGTGCATGGATCTATGGAAGCTGCTTTGTAACATGTGTGACCTGCACATCTGTTAATTGCAGTTTGTGGAAGTTTTTAAGTGAAACTGTTTCCAGAGGAAAAGGATGCAGCACATGCAGGCATTCCCTGCATCCCAGCATTCCTCTGGCTCCAGCTTTGGGATTTCTGGGCTTGGACTCGTTGATCTGGGAGGGCTTTTCCAACCCAAACGGGGACCACTGGGTTTGTCTTTCTCATCTTCTGCCCTCGCAACCAGACTTGGCATGGATGTGGAGCAATTCCAGAGAGGCCCCAGAGCTGCTCCAAGGGCTACAGAGAGCTGGGAATGTTCCCCTGGAGAAAGGAAGGATCCAGGGAGGGCTCAGAGCCCCTTGCAGGGCCTGAAGGGGCTCCAGGAGAGCTGGAGAGGGACTGGGGACAAGGGACAGGAGACAGGGAATGGTTTCCTGTCCAGGGTGGCCTTGGACATTCCAGGGATCCAGGGGCAGCCACAGCTTCCCTGGGCACCTGTGCCAGGGCCTGCCCACCCTGCCAGGGAGCAATTCCTTCCCAGTGTCCCATCCAGCTCTGCCCTCTGGCTGTTTGAAGCCATTCCCTGTGTCCTGTCCCTCCATGCCTTGGGAATTGTCTCTCTCCGTCTTTGGTTTTGATTCCTTCAGGCACTGCAAGGCCACAGTTGGGTCACCCTGGAGCTTCTGTTCTCCAGGCTGGACAATCCCAGTTCTCTCAGGAGATGTGGAGGGATCTCTGCCTTCACCCTAAAATCCATGCCTGTTCCCTTTGTGAGACACCATCAGTGAGAATGGGAAATCTCTCCAAATCCCTCTCCTTCCTCCTGTTTTTATTTGTATGGAGAGCTGGAATGATTTTTGAAGGAAAAGCAGATTTTGGGAGCCCCAGAGTGATGCTGTGGCCACTCCTGGGGTGGTGCTGCTCCATCCTGAGCTGGGCTGGGGCTGTCAAACCCTCTCTGCCTGGGCTTGCCACTTCACACATTTATTTTCCCTCCCATACCTGGAGCAGTGACATTGTGCTCTGTGTTCTGAGCACTGCTGTTGATTGAAGTTCTCCCTGAAAGGATGTGCACTTGAACTGTCAGCAGAGTGAGAGATTGACAGCAGGTGGAAGCACTTTTTGTGTCAAGGCTTTGTCAAGGCATTGTTGTAAAACCTCCTTTACTGAATACCAATAATTCCTGCTCCAGCTTCAGTCAAAAGATTCTCCCCTCCAGTTTTAGAATAATATTTAATGCTTGAGAGTCCTTCCCTAATAGGCAAATGTAAGGGGAGTGAGTAAGAAGCTGAGTCCATTTGGGGGGCTCCTGTGAGCAGATTTACAGCCCAGGATAAAGGGAAAAACTCCTTTTTTGTTCCTTTGTACACCCAGAGAGGCTGAAGGGAGAGTTTGCTTAATTCCATGGCTTCCCTCACTGCTTACCCAGCACATGTTCCATAAAAAAGATGTTTAATAACTCACAGCTGTTGATTTGTTTCCTGAGAAATGTTTCCTTTTTCTTAAAATGGAAGCTTGCTTTAAACTAAATAATTTCCTATGGTTTTAAAGATTTTCAATAGTCTAAATACATTTTTCATAATCAGAGAGTTTACTGTTCTGAAAATCCCTTTGGCCATTGGAGGAAGCTTGAAATGTTGCATCTCCTTGATTTAGTTTTGCATTGGTACAACACTTATTATTATTATTTATTTTATTTATTAATAATAATAATAATTTTATTATTTATATTTATTTGCTTGTTATTTGTTATTTATTATTATTTTAATATTATTGCTGGTGTAATTATGTCAAAAACACTGTAGATAGAATTTCCATTTGCTTTTCATAAGCCATGGAATCATGGAAATATTAAGGTTGGAAAAAAATCCTTTAAGATCATCAAATCCAAGCTTTTTGAAAGGCTTGAGGTGAACAAGCCACACCTCTGGGCAGGCAGAATTTGACCAAAGCTTTTGTTGAAGGTAAAAAGCATCTGAAGCCCGGGGATGGTTGGATTTGGAGTGAGTTTACGGGAGGAATTATCTCCTAGAACAATTTATTTGGGATCTACCATCATTATTTGCTCTACGAAAAGATTCTGATTCCACCAACATCATTTTTTTTATAGAATAAATTTTAAGTTTTGAAAGAGTTTCTAATCGAAGAGGAAGGCAGAAAATTACTGTGCTCTCTGCTATCACTCTGTATCATTTTTAGCACTTCTGCTCGATCACTGCAACATAAATAATTTCATTTTGGGCTACTCAGAGCACAAAAAATGAATTGTCTTGACTGCAGAACTCACACAGCTTTAGTGTCAGTGTCAGAAATGCTTCATTGTTCTGGAGATCCGCGAGGAAAACCTCTTGGAAATGGAATTAAATTTCACCTCAGAGATGGAGAGTGTTTAAAAGAGCCAGCAGGGATGGGCTGGGGAGGTCAGCAGTGGCTGGAATTTTGTGGTTGCGGTTTTGTGCTGGTTGAGTTTTGTACTGCAGTAACTGGGTTTGGAGTTTGGCTTTAACAGCTTTGGTGGTGGAAGGAGCAAATTTTGAAACCTGCCCTGGTTTGGGAGCTGTATTCACTTTTAGGAGTTTATTTTAGGAGTTGTATTTCCTTTTAGGAATTTCCTTTTAGGAGTTGTATTTCCTTTTAGGAATTTCCTTTTAGGAGTTGTATTTCCTTCTAGGAGCTGTATTTTAGGAATTGTGTTTGCTTCTAGGAGCTGTATTTTAGGAATTGTGTTTGCTTCTAGGAGCTGTATTTCAGGAATTGTGTTTGGTTTTAGGAGTTGTATTTCCTTCTAGGAGTTGTGTTTTAGGAGCTGTCATTTCTCTGCTGTGAGGTGCAGCAGCATTAGTGTTTGCTCCAAAATGAGAGGAGAAGGAGGGAATTTTCACAGCTCAAGAAGAAAAGTTCCACGTTTGCATTGAGTGAATAAAAGAAAGCAAAGGAAAAGGCACAGGGTGCAGCAAATGGAAAAAAGGGAAGGGAGGATGAAGTGGAAGAGGTTATTAAGAGATTTTCTTGGTTTCTGGCCCTTTTCAAGAAGACAAATCATTCCATCCTTTGGCCTTGGTGAATTTTAACACCCCAGCAAGGGCAGGTGAATTTAAGATCCACTGAGATGCCTGAAGGGATTTGGTGTGAGCTCAGCTGAGTTCAGCTTACAGCTCCTGGCAAGAAGTTAACGTGTATATTATTAATTTGTGCATTAATAAAGAACCTGCTGCAGGTTTTTAGCAGGGCTCACCTGGGAGGGAGGTGGGGTCTCCCCTTTTCCTGCTCCTGCCTTCATTCTTACACCTGGCTTCTCTGATCTCCCACCCCAGCTGAAGTGTGGAATTTTTCCTGTCAGGAATCCCTAAAATGTGATTTTTTTTTCCCTTTCTTTTACCTAAAGGTTGTGAAAGGCCTGACCTATTTATGGAGCCTGAAGATTTTACACAGAGGTGAGTAGCAGATGTTTTCCGTTTTCCCATGAAATTTTAACATCACTTTCTCCGAAGACCAAGCAAACATCTGCTTTGAGTCCAGTGGGGTAATGCAGAATGAATCTCACTCATTAACCTTGCACACTTTCTTGTAAAACATTTTTATTGCTATTTTATTGCTCTCCCTCCTCCCCTGAAAAGAAAAGGACTGAGGAGAGAAATGAATTTTACAGGGATTTAGAAGCCTAGGGTTGCAAACAGGTGCACAGTGGAAAAAATCAACATGGAAATGAGATGTTTGACTGGTAGTGGAAACAGAAAATAGACAATGAATTTTCTTTGGTGCTTCAGAAATCTCATGTGACAGGCACAAGTGTTGCTGGAGGCTCAGGTCTGTAAAATCTACCATGGTCAGGGACAGCGAAAGGCTTTAAACCTGCTTGGACATAAGTCAGTTTGGGGTTTTGCTGTTTATTATCTTTCCTGCAGCTAATTTGGGGTGCTTTTTTTAAACTTCTCATTTATTCCTTGTTTTTTACTGTTAAATTTTGTCTAGAATGTGTCTAGTTGGAAAAAGTAATTCAGATCCACCAAAATTTGAAAAAAACAATGTGGAAAATGCAGTTTAAAGAATAGAAAAGCCCATTTCCCCTACACTAAACTTCCCAAAAAAAAGGGGGAAAGAAAAAAAACAAAGGAGAAACTTATTCCATTTTTAATGTTTCCAAGGAGTCTGGAGGTAGCCGCTGTGGTCCCTGATGTTGCTGTGTATTCCCACATCTGTTCCCTCCTCCTGGGAGCAGTAACCCGGGTCCCTCCTGAGGAAAGAGCGCCTCAGTGGATCTTTAATACCCCTGCCCTGGCTGGGTGTTAAAAATCACCAAGGCCAAAGGATGGGATGATTTCTCTTCTTGAAAAAGGCCAGAAACCAAGAAGATCCGGTTGAACGCGGAATTCTTTGCCACGGCTCTTTGAAGATTGGAAAACTCAAATTATTCAGCTGTGCTTTACAAACCAGCCTGGGCCCAGCCCCTCACACCTTGGCGGCTGCCCTGACGCCCTGGCGGCTGCCCTCACGCTCTCTTGCCTCCCCTCACGCCCTCGTGGCTGCCTTCACGCCCTCTTGCCTCCCCTCATGCCCTTGCGGCTCCCGTCACAGCCTCGCGGCTGCCCTGACGCCCTCGCGGCTGCCCTGATGCCCTCTTGCCTCCCCTCACGCCCTGGCGGCTGCCCTGACGCCCTGGCGGCTGCCCTCACGCCCTCTTGCCTCCCCTCATACCCTTGCGGCTCCCATCACAGCCTTGCGGCTCCCATCACAGCCTTGCGGCTCCTGTCACAGCCTCGCGGCTGCCCTGACACCCTCGCGTCTGCCCTGACACCTTCTTGCCTCCCCTCACGCCCTCGCGGCTGCCCCCACGCCCTCTTGCCTCCCCTCACGCCTTTGCGGCTGCCCTCACACCCTCGCGGCTGCCCTCACACCCTCGCGGCTGCCCTCACACCCTCGCGGCTGCCCTCACACTCTCGCGGCTGCCCTCACACTCTCGCGGCTGCCCTCACACTCTCGCGGCTGCCCTCACACTCTCGCGGCTGCCCTCACACCCTCGCGGCTGCCCTCACACTCTCGCGGCTGCCCTCACACCCTCGCGGCTGCCCTCACACTCTCGCGGCTGCCCTCACACCCTCGCGGCTGCCCTGACACCCTCTTGCCTCCCCTCACGCCCTCACTGCTCCCGTCACACCCTCGTGGCTGCCCTCACGCCCTCGCGGCTGCCCTCACGCCCTCGCGGCTGCCCTCACGCCCTCGCGGCTGCCCTGACGCCCTCGCGGCTGCCCTGACGCCCTCGCAGATCCCCTCACGCCCTCGCGCATCCCCTCACGCCCTCGCGCATCCCCTCACGCCCTCGCGGATCCCCTCACGCCCTCGCGGATCCCCTCACGCCCTCGCGGATCCCCTCACACCCTCATGGATCCCCTCACTCCCTCGCGGCTGCCCTCACGCCCTCGCGCATCCCCTCACGCCCTCGCGGATCCCCTCACGCCCTCGCGCATCCCCTCACGCCCTCGCGCATCCCCTCACGCCCTCGCTGATCCCCTCACACCCTCATGGATCCCCTCACACCCTCATGGATCCCCTCACGCCCTCGTGGCTCCGGCCCCTCCTCGCTCCCTCACGGCTCCTCCCCAAGGGATGGCTGTGCCTGGCAGCGTGTCCTGGCCAGAAGCACCAGCAGAGATCCACTCGGCACCTGGATTTCCTGGAACCACAGATTATTAATGCTGGAAAAGCCCTCTGAGGCCATCCAGGCCAAGCTTTCCCTGGCACTGCCCCATGTCCCCAAGTGCCACGTCCCCACGGCTGTTAAACCCCTCCAGGGATGGAATCTCCTGTGCCAGGGCTGGAAAAGCTTTTCCTGTGAGGAAATCTTCCCCACTGCCCAACTTTGACCCTCCCCTGGCACTGCTTGAGGCCCCTCACCCTTTGCGTGCCAGGGTGAAGGGCTGGATGTGAGCCTGGGCTGGATGAAAAGGGCAGAAATCTCCCGGAGCAGCCGCAGGTGGCTGAGGTGGCTCCATTTCTGGAGGTGTTTCAGGAACACCTCACCTGCTCTCCTGAGGGCTGCCAGCTGCAGGGTTTGTTTATCAGCTCCGTCCCCTCCCTGCAAGAGGAGGAACAGTCTGGTGCTGGAGCTGCCTCAGGAATTGTCAGAATAAATAGAAAACAAAAGGCAGCAGGAACATTGGAAAACTCAGATTACTCAGCTTGTGCTTTGTAAACCAACCTGGGCTCAGCCCCTCACAGGCCTCACACCCTCATGGCTGGGTATGGCTCTCTAATAGGCTTCACACCACACTTTTGCAACACCCAAAAAGAAAAATTATTTGAAATTTTTACTTTTTTAAAATTTTTCTGGCCACCTTCTGATTGTGATTTGGAGAGAGCTTAAATGCTGTGACATTTTCTTGGTGTGCTGCTGTACATTTAGAAGCTGGTTCAGATTTTTGCTGTGCCAGTAGGACAAAACCTCCCCTCCTGCCTGGGTTTCCTTGCCTTGATTGAGGAGCAGCTCTGGGGTTTTGATGAATGATGTTTGGTCCTTGCTGTGGTCTGAAGACAAGCTCAGAAACTGATTTTTCATCACTCTTCAGATTTTTCTGGCCTTGCTCTGTTGCTGGGTTGACCCAGCACTGCAGAACGCCATGGAGGGCACAATGAGCATTCCAGGTTCAGAATTGTATCATTTTACCCATTTTTGGGATACAGAAAATGTGAATTTCTGTATCTTCAAAGCAGGGACAGAGGGATGGAATGGCAGGCAGGTGATTATTTCTGCAGGTGATGTCCTTTAGCTGTCTCCTGGTTTTGATTTTGGCTCCTGATTTTCTTGCTGTGTCACCCAGGGCAGAGCAGGAGAGTGAGGAATTTCCAGGGAAGGGCTGCAGCAGTCCCAGGGCAGAGCTGTGTGCTGAAGCAGGGAATTAAAGCGAAGGAAACAAACAATGAGCAAGTCTTTTATTGCAGATCAGACATCTCAGCAAATATTACAGCTTCACTTCAAAACAAACCTCACAACTAATGAGGTGATAGCCGTGCATATTAATAAACCCGAGCTGGAGTCATCACACCCACATCAAACATAAACATAAGATTAACACCTCCACCACTTCCTTGGAAGATGTGAGAATGTCCCAATGATAAGTGTGCTCTTTTCCCCAGAGGATAAGAAGTAGAAATGGAAGGGTAATGAGAAATTAACTTAGATTTAAAACAGAATTAGCAATTAAACAAGTCTAATCATGTACAAAGTCAAAGTTTGTCTAAAGACAAACCAGAATCTGTTAAGTTCAAGAATAAGTATAGACCGTGTGCATTTTATCTGCTGTGTTTTTCTTTGTTCACACCTGCTTCTTAAAGGAATTGCAGGAAATCAATGTTACCCACTTGTGTTTAATTGTACTGAGCTGGTTTGGTGACTTGGCTCTGTGAGTACTGGGGCTGTTTATATATATTACAAATATTTATTTATTTCGTGGTTTGGGCACCTCAGTTCCTGGTTAGGTTTTAAATGGAAGTTCTGGAAGTGTTGCTGGTTTGAAATGAAGGAGAATAGAGGATCTGGAGAGCTGCTCTGTGGCAGGAGGAGGTCTGTGCATCACTCAGACCACCTCCTTTTCCCCCAGGACATCAGAAATCCAAGGATATTCCGCTCCTCTTTGTTCTGGCTGGGAGGGATAGGCACTGGAGGAGCATTCCCACCTTCTCACTATTATTATTGCTGTTGTTATTAATAATAATAATAATAATGTTATTGCTGTTGTTATTATGATGTCAAAATGCGGTAGATAGACTTTCCATTTGCTTTTCATAAGCCATGGAATCATAGAAGGATTAAGGGTGGGAAAAAACCCTTAAGATACTAAATCCAAGCTTTTTGAAAGGCTTGAGGTGAACAAGCCACACCTCTGGGCAGGCAGAATTTGACCAGAGCTTTTGTTGAAGGTAAAAACCCATCTGATTGCTTGCTGAGGATTTCACCAGAGATGTCTAGAGCTGCATTTTTGCCTCCCCCACTGCTGTTTTATCTCTGGGGGATATAATCAGCATTAGGGCCACCCGGTGGAGCACAGACACAAATCCAGGGGTGTTTGGGGACAGTGGGAGCTGTCCCTGCCCAAGGCAGGGGGGGACAGGATGAGCTTTAAGGTCCCCTCCCACCCAAGCCATCCCAGAATTCTGTCTTTCCATGAGTTTATTTATGTCTGTATGTAAAGCTGAACACATATTCTGTGTTTTCATGCATTTATTTATGTCTGTATGTAAAGCTGAACACACGTTCTGTGTTTTCATGCATTTATTTATGTCTGTATGTAAAGCTGAACACACGTTCTGTGTTTTCATGCATTTATGTCTGTATGTAAAGCTGAACACATATTCTGTGTTTCCATGCATTTATTTATGTCTGTATGTGAAGCTGAACACATATTCTGTGTTTTCATGCATTTATTTATGTCTGTATGTAAAGCTGAACACACGTTCTGTGTTTCCATGCATTTATTTGTGTCTGTATGTGAAGCTGAACACACGTTCTGTGTTTTCATGCATTTATTTATGTCTGTATGTAAAGCTGAACATACATTCTGTCTTTCCATGCATTTATTTGTGTCTGTATGTGAAGCTGAACACATATTCTGTGTTTCCATGCATTTATTTGTGTCTGTATGTGAAGCTGAACACACGTTCTGTGTTTTCATGCATTTATTTATGTCTGTATGTAAAGCTGAACAGGGGCTTGCCCACTCATGGACCACTTAAGGCTTATTTAAAAAAAAATTAATCCTGGCCTCTGCCAAACCATGCTGCTGCCTTCCTTGAACCTAGCCTGTTGCTGTTTGCTGTTTTTAAAAGCCAGGAGAAGTCAAGAGACAGCTTTTAAAGCATCTCAGGGCTTTTATTTTTTTTTTTTTCTCCTTCACACAATCATGAATCTGTTTGCTTTTCAATGCCACCAACGAGTGAAATGTTTGGCGTTCAAAAAGCTGAACCTCTGATGGTTCTATTTACTGGTGAGTAAGAGCTTGGAGGTCCTGTTTGTTTGCAGAGAGGTGAAACTACTCAGGCAGCTCCATCACGAGGAGAACTTGTTCATCCTCTATAATGATGCTTCATAGAAATCATTTGTATTAAGCAAGCCCTGGTAATGGGAGCATAATGACCCCTTTTGGCTCTTGTTTAAATTCTTTCACTTCTCAACACTAATATTAATCACAAGCAGATGGTGCAGAACATTATTTATGCACACTCGTTTCCCAAACCCAAAAAATATTTAACCCATTAACTGAAGTGGGTGATGAGAGCAAAGGGCTGATTTGCTGATGAGCTGATTGTCCTTCCTGCTTTCAGTAGCAGATATTTTGTGCAGGGCTGTCACTTCCTTTCCTTTTTGAGGAAATGAGCACAGCCATTGGAATGTACAGCAAATATTTGAGTAAATTCCCTGATTTTGAGGTGTTTGGTTCTGCTGGAAGGACAGCTTGGATTTGCTCCTACAGGGTTTATGTGACTGCCCCTTGCTCTGTAGGGTCCCCAGCCTCCCCTGCCCATCCTTAAGGGGCCAATTTCCCAGTGCTTTCCTCCTTTTAGGGTTTTCAGCTTTGTTTGTGGGAGGATTTCGGGATCCTTTTTGTTACAGCTAAAAGCAGAACTGGTTGGACTCAGTTTTCCCCTAAAAGTTAGGAACAGCTGGACATCCTGGAATAGCAGCATTCCCTGTGTGCTCCTGGGGCTGGGCTCATTCCACCCCCAGCCAAGCCCAGCTCAGAGGTGGCTCCATCTTTTTAGGAAGAAGGTGAAACAGGATTATTCTGCACCTTGTTCTGCTCAGGATTCAGGAGAGAGCCTCTGGTGTGCTCTGCACGTCTGCTTGGATTTAGCAAAGTCACTCAGCTCCAGAGGAGGCAAAACTCCATCAAAAGTGCAGCACGTGGGTGGAATTCCTAAAGATGGAGATCAGCAAACACAAACTGAGCCTCTGCATGCTCAGGACTGGGTTTTGTGCGGGGGGAATTACAGAATTGACAGGAATTACAGTACCAGCAGTGTTGATACCTCACTTAAAAAGTACTGACCCACCTGGGGTCTATAGGATCTATTGGGTGCTCCCATTTTTAATCTGGATTTTTAGCTCAAATAGAGGCGAGCTTTAATCAGCTTCTTAATTGAGGTTCTGCATTTCTACATTGCAGAGACAAATTAAGGCAGCTCCTGTGGTACCAGCAAACAGCTGCTAAAGCAAGGCAAACCTAATGATAAACAAAATTAGGTTCTTTTCTAGTTGGGTTTCATCCATCTGCCCCCAACCAGTGCTCACTTTGAGAGGAGGCACTGTTTCAAGCTGTTGCCTTTAATCCATTTTGACAGAAGAAGGCAGTGATTAGGCAAAGCCAGGCTCTAATCTTCCCATGTTTAAGCCAGGCTATAACGTGCACGTTCTGCTCCCCCACTGGCATCCCTGGAACTGCAAAGATGTTCAGAGTTTCCTGCACTACAGCCAGGCTGGATGTTCAGGAGTTTATTCCCAGCTGATTTTATTTTACAGCAGTGCACCAACTTCCTGTGGCATCAGGGGCAGTCAACATCAGAATATTGTCACTGATGCTCTGGTTTTGGAATGGATATTGATGGTTTATTTGTGGAATTGCATCTTTCTTTCAGGCTGATTTTGCAATTTGGTGAAATCCCTGTGAGTTCAGGATTAATCCCTGTCCAAATGCAGTAATTCCACTTACCCCTATGGAATTCCATCCTTTTTTCAGGCTGATTTTCCAGTTTGTCAAAATCCCTGTGAGTTATTTTCCTGTCCATCAGTGCACTTGGTGTCTGATCCAGATTGGTGTCACCTGCAGGTTTAATAATGTGGATTTTTAGTATTGTATAAAGTCATCTGTGTAAATACCATCTAATATCTGTATGGAGAGGATGAATTTAGTATTTTTCTTTTATATATGGAATTTTATCTGTGCAGCTGACTCACAAACTACTGCATTTGAAATAGATATTTGTACTATTTCCTATCAAAAGCCACCATGCCAGTGCTCCCTGGATATTTGGGGTTGTCCTGTGCAGGGCCAGGAGCTGGATTTGGATGTGACTCCCTTCCAATTGAGGATATTCTCTATAAATGGTGTATTTATTATCCAGGAGAATGTGGATAATCCAGTTTTTCCCCCCAAACAGATGTGAAGCCCTCCAATATGTTGGTGAACACCCGGGGCCAGGTGAAGCTCTGTGACTTTGGGGTCAGCACCCAGGTAAATTCCCCCTTTGCATCTCTCCTCATTCCCCTCCTGGTGTCCAAATCACCTGGCAGCCCCACAGCAAACCCCTCTCTGCTGGGACAACTCTTTTCATTTTTAATCTCTGGGCGACTTTTCCTCCATCTGAATATGATTGTTCATTGTTTAATGACAGTAAAAACTGCTGATATTGTAATTACTACTTACGAATAGCAAACTTCATTGAAATGCAGCTTTGATCTGGGAGCCTTTTGCCCAGACAAAAGGGAGGGCAGAGCAAGAGACGTGTCTGGGGAGCCCAACTGGCCCACAATAAAAATTAATATTGGGAGCAACAATAGTGGTGGGCTTTGACAATGTGCAGCACAAATTTTAATTAATTTCCATTTTGGGCCTCCCTGGAGGACTTCTCTGCTAGTGACCCATGAGCTCGCTGTGCTGTTGATTTGAATTTCAGCACCTTTTCCTCTCAGCCAAACACGAGGCCCAAAGAGAAGGTCAGCCTTGTATTATGGGCTGGCAGGCTCTGTTGTCCCTCCAGTGTTTAAGGGATGAATTGGGGCTTTATTCACATCTGACTGAAAAATGAGTGTGCTCAATCCCGCTTCCTCCTAATTCACTTTTTATATCAGACTGGTTTGGGGTACTAAAACAAGCAGCATCCTGTTTAACACAATTGTTTAAGGTTATCTGCCATAAACTGTAATGCAGTGCTTGCTTAAATTGGAATCCTCATTCCCCAGCCCAGGCGAGATTTAATCATTTTTAACGCCTTGGCGGATAAATCCCTTCCCTTTTTTACATAATTTTTAGTTGATTTATAGGGATGATGATTGTAGGTTAAATGAGGAATAATTGCCCATTTTATTTCCACATTATCTTTATATTGTTCTAACAGACTGTTTTGTCTGATAGCTGGTGAATTCCATAGCCAAGACGTATGTTGGAACAAATGCTTATATGGCGGTAAGTGCATTTATGCAGGAAGAACATTTAAACGGAATTATTTGTCCTCACTCTTGTTCTGTTCAAGGCAGGAGATATCCTAAATCAATCCTCAAATCTCCATCTCTTTCCATCCCCTGTCTTCATTCTGTGGGACAACTCTACTACTGCTTGCTGAGAGGGAGGAGAAATATTGGAAAAGTGGTTTTTTTAAAATATATTTTCTGTTGTTTTTGCTCCTTTTGGCAACAGAGAACAAAGAGAGCCAGTTGGACATTCAAAACCAGTTTTTCACTCACAGCTTGTGGCTCTCTGCAGATCACTGCCAGCCCCAAACCAGCCCCGTTTTGGGAATGCTGGAGTTTAGGGGAGCACTGTGCAGAGGTTGGTGGGCATTCCTAAACAACCCGTGGAAATCTGGACCTAAAAACATTGGGATGAATAACATCAGGGTATTAAAGTGCAAGGTTTTTAACTCAGAATGCAGGAAGTCATCAGTACTCCCACTATTCTGTACAAATTTTGGTCAGTCTTTGTTAACACAAGACCATTTTTGTCCTGTTCCTGTGCATTAAAGTCCCTAAATTCCCTTTTTTAAAATAATTTTTTTTAGCACATTGCCAAGGATGCATCATTTGGGGCAGGGTTTGGGTTCAGAGCTGCCAAGTGCCAGCCTGAGTAAATCAGAGTGGATTTTCTGCACAAATTTCTCTGCACAAACCAGAGTGGATTTTCCATCAGATCCATTGGATCCTTTTCAATTCCCCATTTCAGAGGGGAAAACTCCACTGCTTCAGTTTTTAAAGCACTTTCTGAGCTCTTATTTTGGCCATTAAAATCCTTTGAGCAAACTGCTCCTAATATTGCTGAGAAAATAAGTGCTCTGCTGGTTTAAAATAAAAATATAAACAGCACAAAGTGGTTGGTGCTTGTGTTTTTCAAACCTCAGGGAAGGGGAGGGAGAAATCCATGACCTTTAATCGCTTTCAGGTATTTTTTTCTGATTTTCTTGTCAGGGTTCCCATTTATTTGCTAAGTGCTTTTCCACTTGAGGTGTGCTCATTGTGTGGCTTCTGAAAGGCTCAAGTCACCATCCTAGTTGGGCTGTCCTGTGTCATCAGAATGCTCAGAAATAGCATAAAATAAATACATCAGAATAGCAGAAAAATGGGGGGTTTTAATAAAAAACAGAGATAAAAAAAGAGCTGGAACACAGAGATCCAGACAAAGAAACAGCTTCAAATTAATCAACTTTTCCAGCTCAGCTGTTGCTTCAAACTGGTCTTAAGCAGGGCTGAGAATTAAATTGTATTATGCTTTTAGTGCCCAAACCAAGATTACAGTTCTCTTTCCCAGGTGTGCATTAAATAAATTGCTTTTTTTGCCTTTCTGGATGGATGTGATGCCTCCATCTCTTAATTGTGAAACAGAAGTTTAAGCTCAAAATGTTCTCGATCTGATTTTCTGTGTGAAAATCACTTTGCTTCTTGATTGAGTCATTTGTTGTCATCAAATTTCCAGGCAAGCCCTCAAAAAATAATGAAGGTCATAAGCTCTGCTTCATCCACTTGGCAGGCTGGCAGTGAATGTGAAACTCTTGAAAAAATTCAGGTTTTGCTTTGAAAAACATAAAAAGCTTTTTGATTTTCTTGGGGCTGTTTTTCTGAAAACAAAAAAAGCTTTTTGATTGAGAAATTAAAATTTCCAACCAAAAAGCATTTTCAGTAAAATCATGTCATCAGCATTTTATATAGAAAAAATGCATTGGATGAAAAAACAATCAGTTCTAGAAATTTTTAAGAGAAAATACCTTGGGCTGTGTATTTAGAGTGATCCATGTGCTGCACCCTCGATGCATCTGTTATTCCTAATTTCCTTTTCTTTTCTGTACTTTTAAATCCATCTTTTGTTTAAAAAGCTGATTTCTTTGCCCTTATGTTTTGTGAACCCACAATTCCTCACTGGAACTTGCTGTTTAAAGCTTGAACTTTAAGAATGCACAAATTAATATTGCTTAATGGGAATTACAAAGCTCATTTGGTGGCTTGGGAAGGGTCTAAAAGATGGGGTGGATGTTAGCACCTAGCTTGGGCCAGGTTAGCACATCCCATATCACGTTATAAAATTACTTTTGGCTGCACATCTGCACCTTTGTGAGGATATTTGTCACTATAAAAATATGTCACTATCAAAATTGGTCAGTATAAAAATTGATCAGCTTAAAAAAATCACACTATGCTGTTGCAATCATTTCTGAGATGTGCTGACCTAGCTTAATTATACTCAATGAATTAAAAAACAATAAAAGAAGATTTTTGGGTCACTCACAAGGGAGATTTGGTCAATTTTGTGACATTGTGGGGTTTTTTTTTGGGTTTTGGAAGGTTGTTTGTAGAGGGAATATGGGCAGCAGTGTGGTTTTTATTTAACATTCATGCTGCGATAAAAGCTCCTGACCTGGGAGTAGCAGCACAGGGTAAACATCCAAAAACACATTGGAGTGGCACTAATTTGGGAGTTTGTTTTCTAACAAAGGTCTCTGGATTATTAAAGAGTGAAAATCCTTTGTAGGTGGCTGGGCCAGACAGGTGCATTAACAGCACAGTGGGGAGAGGAGTCTCAGGGAGCCTTTTATTGTTGCATTTCATGCTGTACTTGACCTTGGAAATGCTTAAATTGTAGCTTTCAAGTAAAAACCAGCAGATATTTTTTACAGCACTCTATTTCATGAAGCATTAAACCTGCTATTAATAGTTTGGAGCAGGGGCTGCTTTTTTTTTTTTTTTTTTTTTCTCTACAGGTCAAAAAGCCCAAAATTAAGAAGTGTATAAAATAAAATTGCCACCATGTGGTGATTCTTTTGGCTTCAGTAACTTGGCTTTTTAACTGTAGTTATTCCCCAGCCTCTGGGCTCCACACAGGGAATTTTTTCCTTGCTGTGGTGCCTGGATTTGGGGAGGGAAGTGGAAAATTGGATTCTCTCAACTTGACCTTGTGCTTTGCTCACCTGCACGAGCCCATGGCTTTTCCCCTGGGTTAAACAACCCAAACACAAATCCAAGGCCAGCCTTGCAAGGTGCGTGGACCCAGATTTTCCTGAAGAATTCCTGAATTTTCCTGGATTTGCTCCCTGCCAGGGAAGCTTTGAAGCATCTTGGTGTTTTTTGGTGTCTCCATTTCCCGTGGGGCAGCTCTGATCTCTGCTCTGGGGTCGGTGACAGAACCCAGGGAAGGGCTGGAGCTGGGCCAGGGCAGCTTTCATTGGATTTTAGGATAAGTTTCTTTCCCCACAGGGTGTTGGGGCACAGCCCAGGCTCCCCAGGGAGTGGGGGAGCTCCAGGAGTGTGTGGACACTGCTCCCAGGGTGGGATTTTGGGATGCCTACGTGAGGCCAGGAGCTGGAATTTGATCCCTCCCAGCTCAGAATATTCCAGGATCCTGTGATTTTTTTTCCCCATCCCTTGCCCTGGAGCAGCTTTGGAGCAGAATCCCTGTCTGCCTGCAAGGCTCAGGAGTTTTTCCTCTGCTTGTCTCCACAGCCTGAGAGGATTTCGGGGGAGCAGTACGGGATTCACTCGGATGTTTGGAGCCTGGGGATTTCCTTCATGGAGGTATGCAGAGAGCTCTCAAATCAACTCCTACATCAAAAATAACATCAAAATATTTTCATTTAACCTTGGTTAATTCTTTAAGTTCCCTGTATATTCATGTGCTTTTACCTGTTGCTAATTTGGGCTGTATTTAGAATGGGTTTGTTCATTTGAGGTCTTTAATAAAACTCCATGTTTAAATAAAACTTAAATAAAACTTCCAGTAAGAGGTAGGGCCTGGTGTGTGGAGGCTTTTTCCTTCTTCCTTTCTTCCTTTTTTCTTTTTTGCCCCTCTTTTTCCCTCTCTCTTTCCTCATTTTAAGGTGAAGCTGGACCTTTTAAGTGAACTGTAACCAGGATTTTTAGCAGAAGATGAAGTTGAGCAGTCTCAGTACCGGCCCTCTGCATCTTGGCACATTTCACATTTTGCTGCCCAGAGTTGAACCATTTTTACATTTTCACACAGTAAATTCCTTGCCAAAACCCTTTTGACCAAGATGCAGGTGGTGAGTGCTGAATCAGTGCTTGCAGATGAGGTAAATCGGTGTCACTGGAGCCAGCCCTGAGTGGCAGGGTGACACAATTTGACGTGTCCCAGGGGAGGGAGGGAGAGCTCTTCATTTGTTTCACTGCACATTTGAATGGTTTGTGGTGCTGGAGAGCCCTCCCTCAGGATTTTGGGAGAGATACAGACCAAATTCATACACTCTGTAAATAATTCTAGCCATAAAAGGGCTGAGGTTGTACTGCAGGAAGACTTTGTGGTGGTGTGGGTGATAAAAAGAGTGATATAAGTGCAGGATTTTATAAATAAAGCATTTCCCAGTTCCTTTGCTGAACTAAAAGCTGTGCCCCAGCAGCTCAGTGATCCACCACAAGATATTTGGAGTTTATTTAGGATTGTTAGTGGCTGACTTGGCTGCTCATCAATTCCACATGCAGGCTGAATTTTATTGGTAAAACTCCTTTCATTTGCATTTCCTCCTCTGGTTTTACACCTTCCCAACTTTCCTCTCCCTCACTTCCCACGGGTTTCTCCTGAACCAGATGTGCAGGAGGTAGTTTGGGTCTGGGTGCTTTGTTAATTGGTTTGTCAGCTGCTCCTCCGAGACCTCTCCCACCAGCAGCAGCTTGATTGAAGTGCTCTGAGTGATGTTAAATGATGAAAACAAGGACAGTGCCTTAGAAAAATGCCTCCAAAAAGGTGAAAAAGGTGCTCCAAGAGCCACGCAAGGTCACTGTCATTAAAGTAACACCCTATTGACGTGGGGATTGGCAGTGGAGACACTCTTGTTGCTGTTGAAAAGGGGAGCTGGTGTTTGCTGTAGGATTTAAAATCATCTGCACTCAGTGAAGTGGTGCTCCAGCCCCACACCTGGGTGTTAGCAGCACATTAATTTAAAGGAAATATCTTGTGGGATCGAGGCAGCAAGGGCTGTACTGGCAGGTGAGGATGTAAAATTGTCAGTAAATCTTCTCATTTTCTTTAATGCTCTTCTGAGCCCTTAAAACCTCTGGAATTTCTTTGCTGCAAAGCTGTGTGTGATGAGAAGTGGGAGTGGTATTTGGGAGGTTGAGGAAACTGCCCCAAAAAAGTTGGGAGGAGAGAGGGGAAAGTCTGGGATGGGAGTCCTGCCTAAGCTTTGCCTAAGCTTTGAGAAGTGGGGAGTGTTCCTGTTCCCTTTGAGGCAAGAGGGGTCTAAGGGTGCTCAGTCATCCCCTCAGAAATAAAAAAATAAATTAAAAATTAAATTAAAATATAATGAAATTAGATATACAACTATATCATCATCATTATTATGTATTATTGCTGTCATCATCATCATTATTATCATTGTTTTTATCATATTTTTTGTTACTTCATTTTTCTGAGATTGCCTTTCTTCCTTCAGGATTTTTCTGAAGGGAATGGAATTTAATCCATAACCCAGAAAAACTGTTTAGAGGTGTTCCACCACAAATAGTTTGTGTGTTTCCATGAGGTTTTCCCGTGTTTTATTTAAGTGCTCTTGGCTTGACAAAGCAAGTTCAATTTAAACCCGTGCCATTGCTGTCACTACACTGACCACTGTGTCAGCATTTTTATTTCTAAAAGCTGTTTTTCCAGGGTTTATAACTCAGCCATAAAACACATCCAGGCTGGGCTGGGGCTGGCTGGGCTCTGGAACCCATTCCCTCTCTCCAGGAGCTGTGTCCTGCACGGGAGGAGAAATTAAATTGCCCAATATTTCTTGTTACTCTCCAATATGACTCTGATCCTAGCTGTAATCCACAAGTGAACTTTCAAACATCCAAGGGAGGATCAAATCCATCTGGCTGGGGTTTAACAGCAGCAGCAAGGCTGGCTTGGATGGGTCTGGGGCAGCCTGGGGTGCTGGAAGGTTCCCTGCCCATGGGAAATGAACTTTAAGGTCCTTCCCAAGCCACCCCATCCTGGGATTCTGTGATATTTATCATTTTATCTCCAGAGACAGTTGGTGCTGCATTTAAATTCAGGAAGTGAGAGCAATTTGCTAATGCCCAAAACCAAGTAAATTTTGGAAGTAGAAGCTCATGTGCTTGGCTTTTTGCTCCTCCTTCTGTATCACGTCCTGTTCTCTGCTTTCCTCTGCCCTCTGTGTTCCAGGTCTCCTTTGAAAATTAGATTTTCTTACAGAGATCATCCCTGTTTGTCTCCCCCAGAGAAAAGGAATCTGTACATCAGTTTTAGTAATAGTTCTTATATATTAGTTTTGTAATATTAGTTCTTTAGTATTAGTTCTTAGAGCTCCCAGACTGAGGGTTTAAAGTGTTTGGTGACCAGAGTTCTCAGTAGCTGTGTATTTGCAAGAGCTTTCAAGGGTTCTTAGCAATCTCTTAAGAAGCCATCAGGCATTTCAGACAGGAAAATCAGGAATTATCCAACAAATGTGCCTTCCCTCGGCACTTCAGGCACACCTGAGCACTGTCAGAGTGCTGGAGCTCAGACCCTTCATCCCACTCGGGCTGGGGGCACTGAGGGAGCTGCAGAAGAGCTCACTCAGCCCACAGAGAGGGGAAGGAAAGTGCTGGAAGAGGATGCTGCAAGGAAAGCAGCTCTGCTTGGAGATGGTTGTCTAAAAGCTCTTCAGTCTCGAGGGTGTTTGACTGCATAAAACTGGAGTCAAGACTGGTCGAGGAGAGGAGGTTTCAAATCTCCTGAGCAGCCTGAGAAGTGGGATCAGTTACATCTCATCAGCTTGGGAGCGAAGGTGGTTCCAGGTGAGGATTGTGAGCTGATCTGAGGGAGGTTCTGCAGGATTTCACTGCTCTGGGGGTGCTCTCTGATCAGGTCACCCCTCATCTGAGCCAGGGCTGCAGTTGTGGTGCTCAGGGACAGGGTCTGGTGCTGCTAATAGCTGGACGTGGTGCTCCTCAAGGTCTTCTCCAGCATAAAGGATTGTGTGATTAGAGGTGGTGAAGGAAGAATCTGAAACCCAGATCTTGGTGGTACAGCCTGATTTTTTGTCGTGGTCTGGGAGAAGCAACCTCAAGTTGTACCAGCGGAGGAAAGGTAACACCTTCCCTTTAGGCTTAAGGACAGGAAGGATATAAACAAGGCTTTTTGTTGTTGATGTTACTGCAGGGAGCCTCACCTGGTTGCTGTCAGGCTTTAGGGACCGTAGAGCTGTGATGCTGGGGACTTGGTGACACCTCCTTGTGCTCAGCCAGGCACAAGGAGCTGTCACGTGCCCAAGCCGCTCAGCAGCCCGAGTCCTCCTTACTGAGGAGTATTTATGGAGTCTCGGGCATTCCGTGCGGAATGATGCACTTCACAAACTCCTTCTTGGGCAGCAAAGCTGCCCTGGATTTTGATTATTTCGTTCCCTGGAGCTGTTTGGGGCGATTTCTCCAAGCAGAGCCCGTTCCCTCTGATGCCTCTCCCACCTCCATCACCCACCGGGGTGGGGACAGGCCACGTCCAGCCTGGCGCTGGCGGGACTGGGAGTGGAGGGAGCAGTGCCTGAGGGTTGGGTCATGAATTAATAATTGCTGTGTGCTGGGGGAGGCCCCTCACACGAGCTGCAGCCGGGGAAGTTGCCTCGCAGAGCGCTATCAATCACTCAGTGACCAGAACTTCCAGTAATTAGTGTATTTTATGGGCCTGTGCTTCAGTGACTCGGAAGCACATATGCTCCACTCCCAGCTAAACTTAGCCAGAGTAATATTCCAGGATGATTTATCCGCCTGCTGCACTGGGATGTAACCCTATATTAGGTGAAGATTGTGAACTAAGCTGCAATAAAGTGGAAGTTTAGGTACAGTTTGCACGGGTTGAGACCTCGATGGATCATTGTTGCTCAGCAATTGCTCCTAGGCCGCTGTGGGCAGGGAAATAAATAATCCAGTTCTCCACCCGGGCTGAGGGGACAATTAAGGGCTGACATCAGCTGTGGGTGTTTGGAATGTGTGTTCTATATGTAAGGTTATTTAATGTATGGATCAGAATGCATTTTATGTATTTATATTTTTATGTGTAAGTGAGGCTGGTGAGGCCCTGGCGCAGAAGCTGGGGCTGCCCCTGGATCCCTGGAATGTCCCAGGCCAGGTTGGACAGGGCTTGGAGCAGCCTGGGGTAGTGGAAGGTGTCCCTGGCCGTGGTAGGATGGATTAGAGGAGCTTCAGAAGGTCCCTTCCCACCAAACCATTCCAGGATTCTATCACTTTATGTATTGTTTCCTATTCTTACTCTATAGTTGTTTCTACTTTTAAAGAGTCAAAACCTGAGGCAGCTTCCCTGCCTTTTCCCATGAATTAATGGCCTGTCCTGGCAGATGACCCCTCGCTCCAGCAGAGCTGGAGGAGAGCAGAAGCTGAGCTGCATTTCCACCAGCACAGCCGCGTTTAACCCATTTCTCCCTTTTTGTACCAAATTTAAACCCAGCAAACAGCCAAGCAGGAAGCCTCTCTGCTCGAGCAAGGAATCAAATTAACCCTCCTGGAGCACTTGTGGAGATTTTGCTCCTGACAGTTTCCCTGGAAAGCCCTGGCCCACCTTTGTCCCTTCGGAAAAGGCGCTGCCATTGCCGGCGTCACCTTTGAAGATGCAGCAGTAAAAGCCTGGTAATATCCAGGATTTGTGGCCAGGCAGAAATGTGCAATTTAACCCTGATTGTCTGCAGCCTTGAGCTGGCAGTGCATTTGCTGTAGTTCATATTTAAAAGAAATCAAAGTGAAACTAATTATCTTTAATTAAAGCGAATTAAGCTTTGATTTTTAATATATTTTTTTTTTACTCCGTGATTGAGCTGGAACTCATCTGCTCAAGCCAAGGAATGTCCCAAAGGTTATTAGGGCATTTTTCTGGTGCTGGTAATAACCTTCCCCCCTCCCAGCCCTGGCCACCACCAACAAATCTGTCACTTCATCCGTCTCCGTTGCCGCTCCTGCCCCTCCGCAGGGGTCGCAGATTCCACAAGTTATCAGCTAATGGCCTTATACATTAAAAATTGAAGCTTTCCTCACTCCCAGGCCTTGCAAGGCTTTGTTCTTAAGCCCCAGACACTTTGGAGTGCAGCTGCAAACTATAGGCAGAAGATTAAATTAATTTGTAACTCTTTTTTTTTCTTTTTTTTCTTTTTTTCTTTTTTTTTGTCGGGGCCCTGCATTACTAAATCCTGCGCATTTAATTGAAACCCTACTTCAAGATGCTTTGTGTTTCTGTTCCTCTTTGTTGTCAGTTTAACCTCAGAAGCACTTTAACTCTGCTAAATTGCTGTTATATCCTTTTGGATTTTTTTTTTTTTTAAACCCTCTGCAATAAGAGGACAGCAAAATTGATATTAGGAGGAGAAGAAAAATCTTGGAGTAGTTTTTGAGGTATTTAATATTTATTAGGGTCCATACCCTGCAGAGTTTCAGGTGATTTGAAGCCCATCTATCTAGGAATGTATAAATTGGTCTTGGAATGGAATTTCACCTGGGGAATTTTGTGTTATCCAGTAGTTAAGTCTGCTTTTGAAAGTTGGAGCGTGGCGGAGTGGCGGCTGCTTTTCCAGAAAATGAGGGTTTAACTGCAGTGCACAATCTAAATGCAAAATCCTCGGATGGAAATTTAATTGTGTAAAATGTGCACGAGGTAATTAAGAACAAATTTTAGAACATTTCAGACTATAAAGTCCTCCTTCAGCTCCATCACTGGCGATATTGCCAGCGCTTATTTTCAATTTGCAGTTATGCTGAGAAACATGGAATGTGCCTAAATTAAGAATAAAAGCATCCCATGCTCTCCAGTGTAACTGTAAATTAAAAAACAACTTGCACAACATCGACAATAATCTAAGTGGGAAACTTTATTGCCTGAGTGTCCTAAAAATATGTTTTGAACTTCCTTCCCTCAGCCACTTTCCAAACAGGATCCAGACAGAGCTGCTGCTGTAACTTTGTTCACAATATGCAGCAGGCAAGGAAGAAGTGAGCTGGAGGAAGTGATGTGTAAGGGGGGGATTTCTGGATTTCCCTTCTCGGTTCTAAAATGGCAAATTGCATTATTTCAACAAGTGATTTGAATTTTGGGTTCGTTTATCCTCACCGTAAGAGTGTTTGAGAACAGGTTTTAGTTGCTTTCCAGCCCTACTTCTGGTGCTCAGTCCAGGGGTTCTTCCTGAATCAACACTTAATTCGGAATTTTGATTTTTTTTTTAATAAAAAATTCTTGATAGTTTGGTAAAAGTCAGTATATACACACCCACTGCATCTCTGTTATTTCATAACCTGGGATTATTTCTCAGTTTATCAAGTCCTGGTTTGAAATCTGCTGGTGCATCTCACCCATCCAAGCCTTGGGGGAGGCTCTTTCTCAGGACACAACCTCCCTGAGCTGCTTTAATTGCTCTCCTGAGCTGCCTCTGTGTTTGAAAACGCAATTGTTTTTAAAAACACACACCCACACCCCAAAAAGCTCCTCCATGGAGCTGCTCTGAGGTGAAATGGGGTGAGAAAATGTTTTCCTGGCCTAATTGTTGGTGATTGATCCCCCTCTCTTTCTGTTTCCACACCATTCTGCCATTGCAGGTCACTGGGCTTTTGAAAATGAAGGTTTTTACAGTTCTTGTGTTGGAGGAGAGCTCAAGATCATCAAATCCAACCATTGGGAAGGGGTCCATAGGGAAATGGGAAGCAGCTCCCTGAATTTCCTCAATACCGAGACATAAAACACTGATCAGTTCCCAAACCCAGCTAATTTAAACTGAAATAATGCATTTTTGTTAAAATACCTTAAAAGAGTTGCAGGTTCTGGAGTTTCATCCTTTAAATGCAGAGAAGTTTTGGACAGTTAATTTGGAAGGTTTTGGGTTTCCCTCCTGCACTTGGCTTGTTCCTCGTGGTCCTGTGACTTCCTTGAGACAAATGGTAGTTTGAAAATCCTTTAAGTGAATCTCTCATCTGTTTGTTGTTTGGGCTTTTTTTTTTTTTTAATCTTACTTTAACTGTGACACTTTTTATAAATCTAAATCTACACCCAGAGGTCACTGGTTGGCTGAACTTAAACCGTTTTACTTAGTAAATTTAATTAAGAAAATACAGTGCAACTCATAAGCAAATGAGTTTTCCCTAGTTTTAAACCAAACCACCCTCTCGAGTGCTGATTGCCTCGCTCGACCCCTGGTGATACAGAAACAGGCAAAATTAAAAAGGACATTAAAGCTTCATTAAATCTGAAACACATTTAGTACAGTGACATATCTGCAGGCTATTTCGGGGAAGATTACAGACTCTTTGCTAAGTTTCTTAATTTATAATACCTTGACAATGTTGCAGGCAGGAAATCTGAGCAGATGGATGCAGTGGTGGTGCAGGGGATGCAGAAGTGGCACAGGAGCTGGCCTGTGTGTTTCAGCTCTCAGCTTCACTGAGAAATGTTTCCTTTTACCAACCCCCAAAGAACTTGTTGCTGATGCATTTTGGGGTCCTTCAGTGCTCATTTATTCACCCTATACTTGTGTCTGGCTCTTTCCCCCAGTTTTTCTGCTGCCTTGGAGACCCTGCTGAGCCTGGAGTGGTCAGTGGGAATGGAAATGCTTTGTTTGGAGTCATCACCGAGGCAGGGATTGTTCTACTTCAATAACATCTGCAGAAAGATGCTCTGTGCACAGAACCATCCTTACCTGCCTGTTCTGACTGGAGTTCCTCACTGTTCCTCAGTGAAAAATCAGAACTTACTCTGCTCTGGTCATGGAAAACTGTTGGGCATTGATGGGTTTATTTCTAGGCTGTCACAACCACACAGCTCCTTGGGACCTCAGATTTCTGCTTGGGACAGGAGGGTGGTGCTCCCAAAAGAGGAGAAGGTGGTAAAGGATGGGTTTTAGTAGCCCCACAACAGAAAATGAAGGGTCTTTGTTGAACTCTGTAGCAGCATTTTTCAGAGCCTGCCATGCTGAGATGGGAATGTTCAGAGAATTCAAAAACGGTTTGGGGTGAAAGGGACCTTCAAGGCCATATGGGCAGGGATACCTCCCCCTGTCCCAGGCTGCTCCAAGCCCCATCCAGCCTGGCCTTGGACATTCCAGGGATGCAGGGGCAGCCACAGCTGCTCTGGGCACCTGGGCCAGGGCCTGCCCACCCTCACAGGCAGCAATTCCTCCCCAGTATCCATCTAAATCTCCACTTTCCCACTATGAAGCCATTCCCTGTGTCCTGTCCCTTGTCCCCAGTCCCTCTCCAGCTCTCCTGGAGCCCCTTCGGGCCCTGCAAGGGGCCCTGAGCTGTCCCTGGATCCTTCCCTTCTCCAGGTGAATGTTCCCAGCTCTCCCAACCTGGCTCCAGAGGGGCTTCAGCCCTGGAGCAGCTCCGGGGCCTCCTGTGGACAAGAGTTTTGAAGTCTCAATATTGTGAAAGTTTCAGTTAGCAGTAGCCCCCAGAGAAATTGTTTCATCTGTCTTACCCAGATGCTCTGGGCCTCGCTCTGGGTTTGTGATGTCTCCCCCAAGGATCTGGCAGGAATTTTCTGGTTTTCCTGAGGCTCCCAGGCCAAGGGCTGAACTCTCCTGGGGCTGGAGAGCAGCTGGAATTGCAGGAAGGGCCCCATCTCTGCCTGGTTCCCAAACTGCTGAGGCTCAGGGATGTCTGGTGCTCCTTCCCCACCTCACTGCACCTCTGTCTGTGCCTTGGCCTTGTCCTCAGGAGAGTTTTGTGCTGCCAAAAGGCTGAAATTTCACCTCTGGGGAGCTGCCTGTGATGCCTTGTGCAGGCTGAGCTGGAGCAGAGGCTGGGCAGAGTTCCAGAACAAAGCAGGGGTTTATTCAAAGGATCTCCTCCATGGATCCACCTTGGGCAGCACCAGAGCCCAGCCAGGGCTGCCCCAAGATGAACCCAGATGGTCCCAAAATGCACGAGCGCTCCCGGGGGCTCTCACTGTGATCAGCTCTGCTCCATGGGCACACTGCAGTTCATTGTCCCATTCCAGCTCCAGCCCATGCAGTCCCATCCTGCTTGTTCTTCTCTCTCCAGCCCACGGTGTTTGTGCTCCTGGGCTGAGATTTGGCTCATTTGTCCTTGGTCCCCAGCTGGAGCAGGAATTGTTTTGTCTCCCTGCTCTGTGCAGAGAGCTCACCATCCCCTGATGTGGAGCCCAGAGCCACCCACTAAAGCAGCAGAGAATGAGAAAATGTAAAACCTAAACCTGGGGCATCACAATCTGGCCAGGTCAGGTATCCCCAGCTCCAGGGGCTCAGGGGGCAGTGCCAGGGCAGGGCTGGGAGTGCCTTTGCCCAGCCCTGCTGTGGGGTTTGTCCCTTGGTGTGGGGGACACGGTGGCTCAGACCTTCAGCACTGCTGCTCTTGCTCAGGATGGTGGGAACAGAATGAGTTTATCCTCCTGGGAAATCCATGGTTTCACTGCACCCACAACCTCTGGCCTTCCTCTGGAGCTGGTAACAGGAGGATTCTCAAAGGTTATGTGGGGTGTAGGGAAGCTCTTGGCTCCTCTGTGGCACACCCAGAAAGCCAGAATAGAGCTGCTCCAAATGCCCTGGGTCAGCTCAGGGTGTGCCAGAGGAAGTGAAGTGTGGCTATCAGGGAGAATTCCTTCATGGAAAGGGTTATCAAGCACTGGCACAGCTGCTGGAGTCATTCCTGCAGGGTTTTAACAGCTCTGTGCACGTGGCACCTGGGGACCTGGTCAGTGGTGGCCTTGGAAGTGCTGGGGAAGGTTGGATTCGATCTGAGAGGGCTTTTCCAAAGGATTCCATGGTTCTAACCCTGAAAACCTTGGTTCTTCACTGAATTGTAGACAGAATAACTCCAAGCATCTGCGTTTTGCTGGAATTGTTTCCAGGCTTTCCCACCGAGTGGGAGAACCTGCCTAGTACAAAGAATTTCTCTCGGAATGTTTATTAGTTACGGCCAGTAGAATATTTTTAGACAACATCCATAAAAGTGTTGATTTTGGGACTACTCAGTAATGCCTGAATTAACTTAAAGAACAGCAGGGGCAGCAAATGCAGTCCATACCCTGGAAAAGTGGATCTGGAGGAAGGGTGAGGTTTCTCTGTGGGTGCTGTGGGCTCTCCCCACATCCCACTCAGGTTTGTCACCAATGGGGACACCAAGCTCAGCTCTGTAACCCAGATTTTACCCTGAGCCAGTTAAGGGAGGACTTTGGGAGTTGAGAGCTGCCTGCTCATCACAGATAATTATCAGCAAAGGGCAGCGCCTTGGCCTCCCTGCTGAGGCTGAACTGGTTTCATTTCCACTCCTGGGGAACCTGGGCATCCAACGGTGGAACTGAGGGAGACACGAGGGCTGGAGAAACCCAGAAATCTGGGGAAAATGAGGGGTGATGGTTGTGAGGGGCCCATTCTAAATACAGCTCTTTGTGTCTGCAGAATCCCTTTTCTGCCATTTCAATTTCTACCATTGTGAGAGTTGAGAACTTTTCTCTCCTGAAGGGAATCTGCCCAAATTTGGGAACCAAATAATGGCACTGAGGGAGACGAAAGAGCTGGAGAAACCCAGAAATCCTGGAGAAAATGAGGGGTGATGGTTGTGAGGGGCCCATTCTAAATACAGCTCTTTGTGTGTGCAGAATCTCTTTTTTGCCATTTCCTCAGCTTCTACCATTGTGAGAGTTGAGAACTTTTCTCTCCTGAAGGAAATGTGCCTGAATTTGGGCATCAAAGGGTGGCACTGAGGGAAATCCCCAGAAAAACGAGGGGTGACGGTTGTGAGGGGCCCATGCTAAATACAGCTCTTTGTGTTTGCAGAATCCCTTTTTTGCCATTTCCCCAATTCCTACCGTCCTGAGAGTTGAGTACTTCTCTCACTTGAAGGAAATGTGCCCTCCATGCAAATCTCTATAACCAGACAAATATTATTTCCTTTCCCAGCTTGCTCTTGGGAGGTTTCCATATCCTCAGGTAAGATTGTTCATTACTGCTGTTTGCCACTGTGACATTCATTCCTATGTATGAAGGTGCAGAGAGCAATTGTGAACATTTGAGCCACATACAAATAAATCTGTCCTGTTAAATTGAAAAGTGGGAGCTGCAAGGAGTCATTTAGAAGTCTCTATTGATTTTTTTTTTTTGCCCCCCTCTTTTTCTCTTCTCCAAACTCTGTTTTCTTTCCCTGGAGGCAATGAAAATTATGATGATGTTAATCTTGTTCATTTTGTTGGGAGATTAAAAAATAATCCAGTCTTTACAACATTTTTTTTTTTTGAAGAAGGAAGGTGTATCTGCTCCTTTCCTTATAATTTAATTTTTAATTCCAATGTTGAATAATGGTACGATGGTCTAAAATCCCCTCAAAAATAGAATGTGAATGGAATACTTAAGGGAGCTCCAGATTCTTCCTTTGAAGAGGACCTAATATTAGTATTTTATGTAAATACTGGTGTTTTCCAAGTTTCCACCTGAAGCTGCTGGTACAGCTCTTGCCATCTCTGGTGGCCATGGTGGCCCATGGTTGGGTGGATGCTGAGCTCTGCATCACCACGGAATATTTCACTTTTTACACTTAAAAACCCCACGAAGCTCTGAACAAAACAAGTCTAGAGCTGGCTTTGGCAATTACTTGAAATTCTCATCTCGAGATAGATGTTAGAATTCACAGGAACAAACTGTTCAGCAGTTCCTCCAATTATTCTTTCTGGGGAGAGGGGGGAAAAAAGTGAAGTGTCCAGGGACAAAAAATGAATTATTTGAATGTGGTTTTTTATGTTTTCATATGTTTTATGAAGACTGCTCTCTGCATCTTGGTCTCTACAGCTCGCAGTGCCTGGAGGCATGTCTGATTTAAAGGTGGTGTTGGTCTGTGCTCTTTAAGCATCTATTAACTTGCTATTATTATGCAAATAACTGTTGTAATACACATACTAATTTATGCATGGTTAGATTATGCAGATGCCTCACAAACATGGTTATTGAATAATAGGCTGGGACTCATTCCCTCTCCCATTTTTAGAAGCTGTTTTAAGCAAATTCTCCTGACACTTTTACAGACTTGGGAAGGTTTTGCCTGGGTGGAAATATTCTGATTTTTCACTTTTTTTTTTTTTGTTTCCTCTGCAAAATGCTCACTGACACTGTTAAGATAATAGACTTGGAATATTTTATCTGGATTTTAAACGTGTTTTTGGAGGAGAGGATTGGAAAAGAAACTTACATTGAAGAGCCCTCCATGCGTGGGGAACTCTGAGGGTCTCGATGGTCATGTTTAGGTGTTTTATAACCTAAAATCCACAGTGATGAGGGGACAATTCAAAATAAACCTGACGGACGTGTCAGAGCACGGGGAAGGAGGCTGGAACATGGACCTTCCATGTGGTTCCAGGCAAAAATGTCTCCCTGAACTGGGAGCAAACCACGATTGCCAAGTTTAAAGATGCTTTTTGCTGTTCTAATTAAAAAGCAGATCGGGTTTGTGAAAGAATATTTGGCAAGGCAGTAGTCCATGAAATTGTATATATTTTTTAATGCAAAACAGTCGAGGAGGTGAAACTTTTAAAATGTGGCTATTAAGCTTTTCAAGCAACTGCTTTTCAGAAGGGAATTTATGTGAATTTATGTATTTTAGGCATGTGCTGGGCAGGAGAACCCTTAGAAACCTTCTTTGGTTAGGGGGATAATTAATAGGGGGGTTTTAATCTCTTTATTTTCCTAGTTAGGGCCTGATTCTGCTCATTCCTTGAGCAATTCCTCCTCACTTCAGTGGGGTTATTCAGGGAATGAAGTTAGTCACGTGTGTGGTTCTGAATTTGTCCCTAAAAACCTCCAAGTTGCTTCCCTGTGAAAATGGAGTGTGGCCACGTGGGTGAGAACACCTGAAATTTCCTACAAATGGATGTTTGTCTCCAGCTGCAGCTGCAAAAAATGTATTTTTTTCTTTTTTCTTTATTTTTAAGACACAGACAAATGGTGTGTGTAAATTCAGTTTAAATGAAGAAGATTTATAGGGGGAAATCACTGCAGTGTGGAAATTCAGGACATCCTGCAATCTGCCAGTAAAACTAAAGGATGATTATTTCATTTTCTGGCCTTTAGTAGAATATTTTCATGGCAGGACTTCCCACATCTTTGATAAGTATTTATTTTATAAGTGTTTATTTTGCTGATTTATTAATCATTATTTAATCTTTACAATTAAGTCTTATCTTGAAAGCACTTTGAGCAACTGCTGTGTCAGTAAAAGTTCCTTACAGGTGTGTTTAGAGTTAATGTATAATTATTAACTCTAATTATATTTTTTTGTCTTGATATACAGAATATAATCTTCATAATCAGCATCTAACAGCGAAAGGGAACAATCTGAGCAGGGAAATAAAGAGTGATGCTCAGAACTGACTTTTCTGCTCTAAAAACTTTGCACAGGGAACTCTTAAGCCTTAAAATGGAGTCAATATCTGAATTTTTGGTGCGTTTCATTGTTTGGGTGTTGGTTTTCCTGTCGTGGTCACGGAATGTGCTTTTGTAAAATGTCAAAGTCCCTTTGGAAGCGGGAGGGAACGATGCTTGTAGGATTTTCCTTGGGTACAAAACGAAGGTTTTAAGGGCAAATTCACCCTGGATAGATTTGCACCACTCCATTAATTAATAAGAATGGTGCATGTGCTCACAAATACTCTTGAATCAAGTTATTTTCTGTATAAACATTAAAAAAAAAGAAAGGAAACCCCTTTTCCAAGGGTGCTGGTCCAAAACCCATCCAGCTTTTTAGGGATGGCACACAAGGAAAATAAGTTTTACATTTTTCTTTAAAAGCTTCACCTTAATTTACATTACTTTGATTTTGCACAAACAACTGGAAGGAAAACCAGATACCCCAGAAAGCCGTGGCACCTTGAGTATTTAATTAAATTTGAGGTTGGAACCCCAAAGATCCGACCAAACCTCACAGAGAATCCCAGGGATAGAAATTCCACGTCTCGGAATAAAAACCACGACGGGGCGATGACTTGTTTAATGATAATGCAATTTAGGAGAAATGAAAAGAATTGCCCACTAAATA
The DNA here is from genome assembly GCF_031753505.1 of Anomalospiza imberbis. NCBI lineage: Eukaryota > Metazoa > Chordata > Aves > Passeriformes > Viduidae > Anomalospiza > Anomalospiza imberbis. The sequence goes on along the minus strand of NC_089693.1, from coordinate 1,302,248 downwards.
TTCTCGGCTTGTAGTGAAACTTTATACAAAGCAGGGTGTTAAAGGGATGGTGCATCCATCAGGGAAATATTCCAGAGGAGCAGGCAGCACTCAGCTGCCTGATTTCATCAGCTGCAGGACCACCACCACTGTACTGAAGAGACTTTCACATTCAGAAAAATACAATCCCAGCCTTCTCTTAATAAATTAGATGAAAACGACCTGATTTTTCTTTTTTGGTTGTTTTTTTTTTTTTAAAGGAAAAAGCACCAAAAATATTCCTATCCCTCATTCCACCCCCTCCCATTCCCTGCTCCCCCTTCCCATCCTGCTGCTCCCCCCCAAATCTGAGCAAATACTGCCCCTGGTATTGTAAAGCTTTGAATGTTTTCACACCCCATTAATTTATTACTTCTCTTGCCTCATCTTTAAATTTTTCCCCCTCTTTTTTTATTTTTTTTCCTCCTTTCCTTTTTTTTTCCTTTTTTTTTTTTTTTTTTGTTAAATTCCGACTCCCCGCTGCTACAGCGATTTTCATCTTGTTGTTAATTTTCCCTGCTCCATATGGAGCTCCAGACATTTCACCTGGAGGCTGTACTAGATTTTGCTGTAGCGATCGCACTTCCGGAGGCCAAAACTGTCATTTAAGGTTCCCGGTGCATCTGTCTACGCCAGGCTTTTTTTTTTTTTTCCCTTTTTCTTTTTTTCTTTCTTTTTTTTTTTTTTTTTTTTCCCTGGCACCGGGAGAGTGTGAATAACAAATTGGATGCACCTGAGATTCGGATGATTAGTGTGTTTTGTGGAGCTGGGGCGACTTGTAAGCAGATCGCTGTAGGGATGGGGAGGGCTAAAGAGCCACCCCGGGTGAATCCCCCTTTTCCACACGGGGGAGGAGAAAAAAGAATAAAAAATAAAATTAAAAAAAAAAAATCGGGAGCATCCCGGCACCAAATATTTCATCCTGCCTTGTCATTGATTAGAAAAGAGCCTTTAATTTCATTTCACCCCATGTTGTGATTAATTTGCATTCTTTGTCAGAAGTTAATGGAGTTTTTTATGGTTTGCTCTGAAATCCTTGAAGACGTCGGAGTTGATCTGATGTTTATACAACCGCCAGCGGAATTTTTGCTGTTTGATTGATGGAGAGCTTGATGTTATTCCAAACGGCTTTTTAAGCTGTTTTTAAGAATTATTTGAATAAAATGCGAGCAAGATATTGTTATAACGGCGGAGATTATCTGTTAAAAATCTGTTTCAAATAAAGAACATGATAAGTAGGAAAAAAGAGATCAAAAAGACAGGAGGAGTGATGGACACGGGAGATGATATTTGTTAAAATAGATCAGCCAGGGATTCAAATAACTTATTTCAAAATGCAGTGGGAGCCAGAGACCTTAATTTAAGGCTCTTTTTTTATATAAACAGAGTTTATTTTTGCAGCAGGAGAAATAACAGGAATAAATTAGGGAAGAATTTAGTCATAGTTGGATTTTCCCTTGATATTTTTTTTCCCCCTCTCAGCTTTTCCCCCTTCCTTTTCCCAGCACTGTGAGCACAAACTGGGAGAGACAAGGCTGTCAGAGCTGGTAGTCCAACAAAATGATGACATATCCCTGGTCTCACGGAGGAGGCATCCTTAAATCCACAGCAAAGGAAGCAGAAGTGGATAACAGGGAATTTTACAGCCCAGGAAAGCGCTCGCTGTGGACCTGCCGTGGCTTTGCTTCCTGAGAAAACATAACAGGGAGGAAAAAAAAAAACCAAACCAGTGGAAGCAAACAGCTTTCTGCTCCTCCTGGTAGGGAAAGGTTTGTACTTTTCCCGGATCCCGGGGTTTGAAAAGCCTGGGAGGGACAATGCAGAGCGTTGCTCAGCTGGGTCCTGCTGCTCCGGGGACTGGGGACAATGAGCTCCCCCGGCCTTGGGACACGGCTCCATCCTCCAGCAGGACACCTTGCCCTTTTTTAAATGATTGCCATCATCATTATTACTGTTACTCTTTTATTTCTGCTCCCAAAGCTGAGGGGTTTCGCAGGATTTCATTTTTCTCCCTTTGGTTTTTCTCCTCTCCTCTCCAGTTCTGCCCTCGCCGCGATTTCTGCCAGTGAGGTTTAATTCCGAAAGCTCCCGTGCCAGCTTTTCCGTGGAAAACGTGGATTTATTTGCTGTATCTTAGTTTGCTAAATAATTGCCTGGCTTGAAATGAAGTTGCTGCTTTCTGATCCCTGCATTAGCATGGTCCAAGGTTCTTTTTGTTCTCTGCAATCCATACTATTGACCAAATTCGGCCTGGGTTCATTTAAATGGAAGCAGCTTGTCAAGGGAAAAAATATTTAGTTAAAGTTGGGATGCGAAATAACCACTTTAGTGTTGTTTCTTCCATTGGCAGAAGCATCCTTTAAGCATTCATGTCTTTGGGGAGGATAAATTGAGGGTTGTTTACAGCATGTTTCCTGGTAAGAAAGAAATGTTTTGTCTTCCAGATCTATCATTACATCGAACCATTTAAAAGACATTAAACACTGTTCAAATGCTAATGCCAAAACAGTGAATGAAATTGTTGGGTAATATCTTAAATATGATAGATTTCTGCAAATCCTTTTGCTTTTGTAATGTATTCCATTGGCAATATTTGATGTCATCTGCTATTATTTTAAACTCTTCCTAATTTCTTAGCATAGGTTTCACGTAGATCATTCCTGTTAATTTACTTCAGATACTTTTTGCTTTATTTTTTTTTTCTCCATAGCCAGAAAATAGTTTAAACTTGAATTTGATTTGCCTGTTAGAAACTTGCTGTGAAATTCGAATTTAGTTTATTTTTCCAGAGGTGCTTTTGTGTCTGGAAAATGGAGAGATTTTAGAAAAATTTTTTTTAAGGATCTGTTAGGAATCTGAAATATAAGAAGAGACATTTTATTTATTGATCTTAATCTTCCTGATATTTTTTTAATGTAAATGTAATGTTTAAATGATATGGTCAAGTGCAGAAATGGAGGTAACTAGTAACATTTTATAATAAGTTTTAATATAATGATGTTATAGGAAGTTCTAATATGATCTTAGTATGTTTTAACAGTGGCTTATTGGCTTGGGATCTTGGAAGGCTGATGGGCATTTTTTAATCTCTAATCCTGGGAATTCCAGGCAGTCTGAGGGAGGAGGGCTCAGATTTGTTCCGGGATTTCTTCAGTCTTGCGTGGAATGAGGTGGGCTTTAAGGTCCCTTCCCACCCAAACCATTCCAGCTTTCCATGAAATACTGAAATTCCTGCAGAGAGATTTTTGCAGATCTAGAAGGATCTCCTGCATGAGTTGGTGGAATGGGAGATGTCCCTGGAGGGCTTGGAAGGAAACTCCTCTCCCAAATCCCATTCCTGCCGTGATGCCCATGAAGGAGTTGCCTGAATGGGACCTTAAACCTGGGACTGGGGCTTCCCTGAGGCAGAAGGGCTGCAGAGGGATTCGTGTGCTTGGGCTGGCTCAGGTGGCCCTTGGAGAACCATCAGGAAATACTGGATTTGCTGGAATTCTATCATCATCAAAGGCTGGTTTGGGTTGGAAGGGACCTTCAGACCGTATCATTCCATCCCCTGCCATGGGCAGGGACATCTTCCACTACCCCAGGCTGCTCCAGCCTGGCCTAGGACACTTCAGGGATCCAGAGGCAGGCACAGCAGCACTCAGCACAGGCTGTTGGCCTGGGTGAGGAGCAGTTCCCTCCCAGGAGATGACCAGAGACAAGCCCGCTGCTCCTTTGCCTGTTCCCTGGGCAGGGCTGCAGCTGAGAGCGCTCAGACTGGAGCTGTGGTTCTCAACAGCTCCTGCTCCTCAGAGCTGGAGAGGCACTCGTGGAGAAGGACACGGCACTCCCAGGGTTTGGGCTGTGCCAGAGGCTCAGGAATGTGTTCCCACAGGCGCGGGGTCTTCTCCTCTGCTGGGTGCTGGTTGCTCAGCAAAGTCAGGAACCTCCAGCCCCAGATGAGGAGTGAATAATTTTGAGGTCTAGGCAGGTGTTTCCCTCATCTCCAGAGCTTCCATTCTTCTGCCAATCCCATGGAAATTTGGGGCTGATTCCTGAGAGTGCAACACAACCCTCCGTGGGCAGTCCAGAGACACAGGAGAGGATGGTGGTGCCTCAGCTTGGGTGGAAGACTCCCCTGATGAACCCAAATTTTTATTGCTCTGGGTTACTCCCCTTCAGCTGTCCCTGGGATTGTGACATCTGCAGTGATCACAGTTGATTTTGCAGCTCCTCAGAGGAACGTCTGGATTTTTTTAGATGGCTCAAAAAGTGAGACATTTCAGCAATCACCATCTCACCTGTTCATTCCCAAGCCAGAAGGGAACTGCAGGGTTGTCCTCAGGAGCAGGGACAATCCTCGTGGAAATTCATCTGCTGCTCTTCAACCCTGCAGCTGCTGGAGGCTCTCAGCTCCTCAGATTTGTTCCTCTGCTTCGTCCCTAGGAAGGTTTTCCGTGCTGCAGGATCTGAGGGCAGTTGTGAGTGGAATGAACACGGAGCATGCATGCAGGAGGGGTGGTGGTTATGATGTCCTTGCTCTGTTTCCAGGTTCTTTTGGTCTCCCTGGACTTCTGACTGTTGGGGTTCTCCTCTGAACGTTCCCCCAGCTCCCTGGGGATGCCCAGGCTGAGGCACAGGGAGGAGGGATCACCCTGAGTGGTTCAGCCTGTGGTTCCTGGACATCCCACCATGATGTTTGTGGGTTTTTGGAGGTTTGGATGTTTTATTGGCTCCTTCAGAGCATTCTGTCATTTTCTTCCTGCTCAGTTGTGCTCATTTTCCCTCTCCCATGGTGTCCAGTAAGTTCTCCTGCTGTTCCTCTCTGTTGTCATTTGGGTGACACCAAGCAAGATCTGGGTGGAACAAAACCCAGTTGTTTGTCTGGTGTCTGTTTGACCATTCCTTGTTCTCCTCACCCACTTTTTGTGGTGCTGGGAACGAGGCCTGCAGACATGGTTTGGGGTGATGGTTGGACTCTGTCATCCTGGAGACCTTTTCCAGCCTAAATCATTCCAAGATTTTCAACAGCAATTTGCTAAATTTGGGTTTTTTCCCTTGTCCCTACTCCTGCTGACCAAGGGATTTGTTGTCAGGGTGTTCTGGTTCTACTCTGGTGTAGAAATTACTGCTGGGAGGAGTTGTTGCCACCACAATCCTTCCAACAGCGTGGAGCTTTCCATGCCCACTTTGTTGAATTGTGTTTCTAAACTCTGGTAAAGAGATTTCTCTGAGAAGTGGCTGCAGTTCAATGGTGGATGAAATAATCTCTTTATATAAATTTGTTTGGAGACCTCGGGGAAAAGCAGCATAATATAATTGTAAGAATATATTTAATATTAAGGTTGTTGTGAATTGTCTATTATTTTATTTTGAATTTTTTTTTTTTTTTATGTTTTGTGACAGTGATTGAAGTCTGCTATTTGCAAAATCCCCAGTTGGGGATGGGGAAGGGTGTTTAGAATATCAGGAACAAATTAGGGGGGTCATTCTCACTGGTTTGGTGCTTTGACTTCTTGCAGAAGTATCAGCAATTGCAATTTTGCAAGAAATTGTAAAATATATCTGAAGATCATCCTTTAATTCCATGGGAATTATGGAACGGTGGTGAAGCCCCCATGGAAACCAGAATATTTAGATATTCCTTTACCTTTTATATCAGGGTAGAGATAAAGCTTTTGTCAGTAGGACACAATGTTAGTTTTTGCTCTTAAAACTCAACCCTCATTTGTGCAGATGAAAAATAACTTCTATCTGCTTTTAAAATCCACAGGAAAATAAATGCTGTCGTGTGAAGCCTCCCTTAAAAATCATAACTGTATGATTTGTTGGTAGATGGGTTTTTCTATTAAAAAAACACTATCAGGAGCTTGAAAAGCAGTATATATGTAAAGAGAAAATTTGTTAACTGCTGTGGGAAGATCTAACCCTGGGTCACCTGCAAATCTCTCAAACAAGAGCTCCAGGGCAAGTCCTAATTCCAGGGAGTAAAAGCGAAAATTAAAGCTGTAGCTGGTGACTCCTCCAAGTTACCCGGGGTGGATTCATTTGAGCTTCCTTGATTGTGCTGGTGACTGCAATGTGAAAGGGATGGGAGAGGTCTTCTCAGCCACCTCCCTGCCCAGGCATCTCCATGGAGACAGAAAAATAACCTGATGGTCTGTCAGAAGTTGCCTTTCATAACCAGAGGCATTAATTAAATAGGAGATGAAGCAGGAGACAAACTTTGGAATTTTTAACCAACCCTGGGGGGGGGAAAAAACCCGCTTTTTGGAGATTGTGCTTTCTGGAGTGGTTTATCCAGGTTCCACCAGTGTTCCGTGGCCTGAGAAATACTCTGATAACGGGGCAGATTTATTGATCATTTCCCTGTTCCTGCAAATCATGAACGGTCACATGCAGTAGGTAAAGCCGCAGAAAATACAAGGCAGGTTCAAAAATATCAAATAGCAGAGCTATTTCTGCAAGTTCAGACTGTTTCAGTTGCCTTAGGAAAGTTGGAGAAGCTTCTGAGCAGGGGGAGTTGGTGGTGGGCAGGGCTCAGAGATGCTCTGGTGAGGCTGAGGGAGAGCCTTGGTGCTGAGAGGCTAAAAGTGACTTTTCTGAGGGGGAATGATCATGGAATCTTGGAATGCTTTAGTTGGGAAAGGATCTTAAAGTTCAGCTCATTCCATGGCAGGGACACCTTCCACCATCCCTGGGTGCTCCAGTCCCGTCCAACCTCACCTTGAACATTCCAGGGATCCAGGGGCAGCCACAGCTCTCTGGGAATTCCAGCCCAGCCAGGAATTCCTGCCCAATCTCCCATCCATCCCCGCCCTCTGGCAGTGGGATCCATTCCCTGTGTGCTGTCCCTCCATCCTTGTCCCCAGTCCCTCTCCAGCTCTCCTGGAGCCCCTTCAGGCTCTGAGCTCTCCCTGGATCCTTCTCTTCTCCAGGTGAATGTTCCCAGCTCTCCCAGCCTGGCTTCAGAGGGGCTTCACCCTTTGAGCATCTCCATGTCCTCCTCTGGAATTGCTCCAGCAGCTCCATGACCTCCTGGAGCTGGGTGGTCCCAGAGCTAGGCACAGGATGTTCTAACAAGGACCTCAAAGTGTTCCTTGATGCTCTCAAAACATGTCCTGCTTTTTTTTTTTTTTTTTCTCCTTCCTTTCACTCTGGGTTTTCTTGTGTCACTGCTGCCATTTCACTATTTGAAATTCTTCATGGAAAACATGAAAACACAACAATCTCCTCAATCCCCAAGTTTTTGGGGCATCATGTGGCGTAGGAACACCTCAAATTTTCCAGCTTTTGAGCTGCAGCCGCTGCACTCGGATCCCTCGAGGTGAAGCTGCCTCCAAAACCTCCCGTCTCCCAGTAATGCACAAAGACCTGGCACTGAGGGGAGGAGACAAAAACGGGACAGTGTTTTCTGAGGAGCCCTTTTAAAGCAGTTGTTAATGCTCAGGAAAGCTGCTGCTTCCCTGTTCCCTGAACTGTGGGCAAGAGCAGAAGCCCCGGCCGTAAAGTTGTCGGCGCTCGGCTTTGGTTTATGGTGGTGGAAGCTGCCCCGTAATGGGAGCTGGGAAAAAGGTAAACAAGGGTGGTTTTAGCAGTGAAAAATCTGCCTAATATAAACACAGCAAAGTTCAGCCCCGCTCCCAAGTTGAAAAATACGGCTGCAGCTTTGTGGAGGGAAGGGAGGAGCAGAGCGTGGCCTCACCAGCCATTTATCCAAGGCAGGGAGAAGAGGTAATCCATCTAGCTGGGGAGTCTCGGTGGCATTGCAGAGAGGAGAGCACAGGAGCTTTATTTAATTGAGAAAATGAATCAATTACAATGATGTTGCATCATCAGATGCGAGGGAAGCGGCGGCGATGTCGTTACACCGGGTAACAGTGTTAAAAAGTAATTGAGTGTCTTAAGCGTTTTGAATCAATTCCAGGTAGTGGCACAGCTACCTCAATGCAAAATTTATGAAGATGATCTCCAAATAATTTGTTGCCATCAGAATTGTGTAATAAAGGCTGGTAACGACGTGTGTGGGAGCGGGGCCACGGCTGGGCCGGGCTCCGGCGGCGCCGCCGGTGTCACGGGGAGAATTCCCTAACACTTGGATTTGTGTTGCTTGATTTTTCATTAGGAGGGCTGAGTGCTTTTATTAGAAATGATATTTTAAATCTTGCTCTGAAATTGGATGTAATCATACCCGTGTTGGGGCCGCTCCGTGTGACCCCACCTCGATTCCCTTCCGTGACAAGAGCTATTTTTCCAGGAAGGAAATGTGACTGATGATCTGTTTGGCTAAAAACTGTTCCTGTGCTCTAATGTAAAGAAGCTCCAAATCATCCCTATTGAATAAGCTCAGTCTATTTTGTCATTTAACATCTGGAAGTGAAGTAGGGGAAAAAAATAAAGGGTTTTTATAGCCACAGAATATTTCGCGTATTAGCAAAACCAGCAGATTTATTCTGTAGAGTTGTAATAGATGGAGAGTGATGATTAAAAAATATGATGGGCTGCTTCTGCCTATTTACTATTGAATTTTCCTCCTTAGAAAAAACAGAATTTTACTGAGGAACTTTATGTTTGTGTGCTGCTGATACAGTAATAAAAGACTTGAGGTGTGTAAAGCAGCTATTTCCTCAGTGCTGGTCTTCACCCTCCTCTCTCCCATTTTACAGCTGGAAAAGTGTTCCTGGAGGATCCTGCCCCTGCCTGGGGATGGGGAAGAGCTCCCAACGCTGCTGGGAGCCCAAGCATTCATCATCCTGGCACCAGGCAGGGGACAGTATGGAATGGAAGGGGCAGGGCAGAGGATTGGGGTTAGAAAAGAACATTTTCACTGAGGATCGTGTTCTGTTTGCGTCAGGATTACGTTGGGGTGCCAACAACTCCGTGTGTGTTGGGGAAAAACTGGTGATTAATTACCCCAGCCATTTAAAATGGGGTGCCTTGGAAAGTGCTGGGAGAGCAGCACCCCAAAATTCAGTGTTTTACGCAAAGTCCCTGCTCTGTGCTTTGTGTTTCATTCCTTCTGTTGGGATCCTGCCTTTGTTTCTTTTTTTTCATCGAGGGGAGCGTAGGCTAGGAGATTTTGCAGCTCTTGAAGCAGTGGGAGGTTCTGTTACTGCAAACTGTGGATGGATTTCTCCCCCAGGTTGTTCAGAAATTCAGAGAGGCTCAGAGATAAATCTTCCCTTTTCAGTTTAAAGCAACACAAAGTTCAGCAAACTTCCCCATCTCGTAGATGGTGATGCTCTGCTCAGAGTCCAAGGAGGAGTGGATGAAAAACTTGGGGGAAAGTGGAGTGTTAAAGGCTTTCCTGAGCAGCAGTAGATACTTCAACCACATAATTAAAGTTTTCTTCACAAAAAAGAGATTGTGAGCAGAGCCTGGCAGTAATCCAAAATTCTAATTTCTGACTATGATTTAATTTCAATTTTAAATAAATCGGTTTTTAATTTAAAAAGAGTGAGCTTCATAACATTAGCAATGATTGCAACATTAAGCCCAGTGTTCACAATCTAGCAATATAAAACATTATTTATATCTGAATCGTAAACAGCCTTTTGAAATGGATTATGGTTTTTCTTCCTATTCTAATACAACCTGGAGGGTACTAAAAAGTGTTGTGTGAAATTAACATTCTGCTGACTTTCGCCTATAAATGAGAAGCGAGCTATTAACATTTGTGTATTTTCATTATGTAAATTGTGTTAACACATGCCCACAAATTGCCACCAGCGATGCAATAATTTTCTCTCAGTGATCATAATGTGTCCAAGTGAGTCATTTTGATTATGACATGCTAATTACATATTGTCTTTTTTCAGATTCAGAAAAACCAGGGATCTTTAATGGTAAGCTTTATGAGTTCAGAAAAAAATTCACTTTTCTTTTTCCTGATGGCTGCTCCCTCTGCATGCTTGAATGCCTTGTTTTAAACTTAGCAAATTGCATTTTGAAGAAAATGCAAACCTTTAACTGCCTGTATTAGATTAGGTACCATTAGAAATAATAGAACATCCTGAGCATCAATGTTTTGATAAGAGTTTGCTGCCGTTGATTAATCTTGCTATATTTTATTGCATTAATGATTTTTTCTTTCCACTCCACTGTAAAGATATTGCATATAGTCTAATACTTTTTTTTCCCCCTCTCTCCTTGCCATTGCAGCCTCTCCAGTTATTGCAGTGCATTGTTGATGAGGTGAGTCGTCGTCTTATGTGCTTTCACTCCTAAAGTCATTCCTAATGGAGTGGAAAGCTTATATTTTGTTTCCTAATGAAGCACAATGCCCAACATCCTCCCCAGCACAAGTTGCAGCTTGGAGCTCTCACACATGAACTGGCCTGGTCCCACTCTCTGCTGCTTTTCTGCTCTAAATATTGAGTTTATCCAAGATTTGGGTGTCTCACAAGGCAGGGCTCGGAGCTGCCGGGGTCCTGGAGCCTCAGCCTCGTCGTGGGCGTCGTTCCTCTGATGAGCTGGGACAGGGACAACCAAATCTTCAATGTGGGTGTGTTTAAGGAGGTTTTGATGGGCAAAAAGGGCATTTTAACGAGGAGAGAAAATGAGGGGTAAGCAGGAGAGCACCTGAATGACATCCAAACATTTTTATTCAGCCAGAAGGCCACAATAAAATACTGGGATGCAGGAGATGCAGGTGTGAGCAGGAGACTGGATTTCAGTGGCAAAACATCACATTTCTGGAGTGAAACACTCCTTGCATCTCCCACATCCCTCCCCAGCTGAGCTGTAGCAGGAGCCCAAGTCTGAACAATGAGGAGATAGCTGAGGGCAGACCTCTGTCTTCTAAACACTTGAAAAATGTTCCAGAATCCTTGAAAAAATGAAGGTTTTTTCTCCCTGAAAAGAAGCAGCTCAAAGCCAAGAGACTGAAATCTCTTTAATAACTGTATCACCACTTGGATCCTTTTTAAAAGGCAGCAAATGGTGTGCTGTCAAAAAACTGGAGTTTGCTTCACTTTTAATGTCTATAAGGTGATACTGCTAATTAGGGGGTTCCATCAGGAAAAAAGGAGACACCACTCTCTAAAGAGTTGCATCAGCCTCCAGCAGGAGGTCGTTTCCAGCTCCTCAGGCTGAGTTCTGGGTGCTGATGTGTCTAAAGCCTGTCTGAAGTCATCCAGCTGCTTCCAGCCTGTCCCTGTAATTTTTGTGGAGCTTGGGATGAGCCAAGTCCTCCTTTCTGTTGTCTCCACCTACCTGGGCTCACCTCAGCGAGCACTTCTGTCCTTCTGGCAGGGAATGACTTGGTGGCTGAGCTGAACTTCTTCCTAAAGTGGCATTTGGGCCTTGAAGGGTGCAGTTCCATTAAAATGAGCAAAGATCCTCTGTGTCAAGAGAAGTTTTCCCAGTCTCTCTTTGCCCTGGCTCTTGGTGGAGATCTGGTTCTTCCGGTGCTGTTCAGGGTATTCTGTTTCTTTAATCTGGCAGCTTTCACATCTCCTCAGGACCAGACCTGCTCCAGTCTTCTCACAAAAACTTGAGCCAGGGAACTTTGTGCGGGCTGTAAACGTCTGAGTACCTTCACCAGTGGCATTTTGGTATTTTTGAGATTTTTTTTATGTTCCTCAGCAAGTGAAGTCATCATTCTCCTGAGGTGGTCAGTGTGGGCTGTTGAAGCTCCAGGTGACAAAGCACAGCTCAGCTGAAAGTTCTTTAGGTTCCACTTGCTTTGTTTTGAACACACTCGATGTCAGAATGGGAATATTCAGAATTAGAAATCCTGGTTTGCAAGACTGGTTATTCTGGGTCAAATTTTCCCCTTGGAGATCTTAAAATTCCCTCAATCCTTCTCCTGGAGCCAGCTAAAGCTTCAGAGCCTGATCCAGGAGAACCTAGAGATGTTTTAAAGTGGTGGAGACCTTTATTCTCTCTGGTAGTCACTTACTGGTGTTGGTTGTGATGGGATTTGGTAGAACTTCCACCAAAACATGGCAGGAATCCAAGCTAATATTAATTCCTAGGATTAATTAATTCAACTGCCCAGAGAAGCTGTGGCTGCCCCATCCCTGGAAATGTCCAAGGCCAGGCTGGATGGGGCTTGGGGCAGCTTGGGATAGTGGACACTGTGGAATGAAAATTCCTTGGGAAGCTTTAGGTTTTCTTCAGTAGTGAGATTTTTGGAGCTGGTTTTAAACTCTTAGTGAAATGCACAAAACACAGTGGGTCCCTTTGGCAGTTTGAGACGTGCATTTGTTCATTCTCTAGGACTTCAGCTGACTCACAGAAAGGGTGAATAAGCCATTTGAGAAGCAGGACAACTGAACCAAAGGCAGCCCGGCACGGTGGTTCCTCCGAAATCACAGCAAACCGTGCCTGATGGGCTCTGTTGGGAAATGATCTTACGGGGCTGCTGATGGCATCGGGGCTGGGATTATTTTTTAATGGCAGAATCAGCGAGGAGCATTGTGTGGATGGGATAAACGTGCCTGCCAGAACCCTTATTTTTTACCATGTGGTGCCTTCGAGTGAGCTCTGATCCAGCTCCAAATGAGCCACGCTCGTTTAAGCACCAGTCCTAATTGGAGCAGCAGCTCCCACCGTGACAAGATCCCTGCTCCTGGCCCACAGATGGGATGGACTGGCTGTTAGAGGAGTTCTTCCTGCCACAGGCAGCAGCAAAGGCAGGCTACTGTGATTTGGGATGTTGGATATTCCAGCACTGGGCTGAGTTTGTCTCCAGCTCCAGGACGTGCAGCGTGGGAGGCGCGGGTGATTCCCGTTGGGAAGGACACGCCTCGCTGGCTGAGAGAGCCTTTCCAGAACGTTCCACATGAGGGATGGAGAGGGGCTGGAAGCAGGAGCCTGGCTGGGAAGATGTCCTGGATGTGGCCTTATTTTTCATGGTGGTACAGCCAAAGAATTTGCCACGGCAGGTGATTGTGCTTCCAAAGCAATAGGTGCAGTTTCAAACAACTCCTAAAAGTTTTTGTTGTTGGAATCTCTTCCAGATACACAAAAAGAGTATAAATGGAAACCCCAGAGCCCCAGGAGGGGCTGAGGGAGCTGGAAAGGGGCTCAGCCTGGAGAAAAGGAGGCTCAGGGGGGCCCTTGTGGTTCTGCACAAGTCCTGGCAGGAGGGGACAGCCGGGAGGGTTGGGCTGGGAACAGGGACAGGAGGAGAGGGAACAGCCTCAGTCTGGGCCAGGAGAGGTTTAGTTTGGATATTGGGAGCAATTTCTTTGTGGAAAAGGTTGTGAAGCATTGGAACAGGCTGCCCAAGGCAGTGGTGGAGTCACCAGCCCTGGAAATGTTCAAAAACGTGTGGATGTGGCACTTGGGGACAAGGCTCAGTGGTGAGCATGGAGGTGCTGGGTTGGCAGCTGGACTCAGTGACCTTGAAGGTCTCTTCCAACATTGACAATCCCATGATTCTTTGACTGGAAAAATGTTAAATATTGCAGGTAGAATCCATAGGTTTTTAACATTCTCACTGCTCACAGCCTCACAGTTTCCCTTATATTTTCTCTTGAGCTGACAGAAAAGACCCCTACTTGTTCCTTGCTCAGCCTGCAGATCTCCAGCAATATCCCAGACACCCCACCTGGGCCTCTTAAGTGTTCTCATATCTGCAAGGGTCACTCAGGAAATCAAATTTCCACTTCCAAATTCCTAGAACTGTAGCATTGATCGTAATTCTGCATTTTCCTTTTGATGCATTAGAAATGCTCAGTGTAAAAGGTAAACGAGGCAGGTCTGCATTCCCAGTTTGGTAACTGGTGGGTTACTGGGTTCTGCACCTCTGCAGAAAATGTGGTATTGGGTTTTTCAGGAAAATCAGAGCTCTGTTCATAGCATTTTTTGCATCCCTTGAAGTAGGTTGAGAAGTGACATTATTTTAAGGGCCCTTCCAGCTGTAGGCACTTAGGTTATCTTGCTGTCAAAATATTTTAGTAGGAAATCACTGTTCAGAATCATTTAGGTTGGAAAATAGCTCTAAATTCATCAATCCAACCTGTATTCCAGCTGCAGAATTCCTGGAACCTTCTAAAGATGCCATTTTTGCTGCTCTCTGCCCAGCTCAGCATTCCCTGGGTGGTTGCAGATTGGGTACAAAGATCCCAAAAGCCCAGCCCCAGGAGCTTTGTGGTTTTCAGCATTTCAGCTTCTCATCCTTTGGATCCCACGGCTTTAGAGGTGTCTGCTCTGCATGTGGAGAAGCTTGGACAGACAGAAAGCTGGAAATCATCCTGCAGGGTCCTTTAAATATTCCTTAAGCTCTGCAGGGCTGTTTTGTTTAACCTTTGTGTGGCTGGAGTGTCCCTTCTAGGAAAGCAATTCCTGCCAGCCCCTGGAGCAGGTGGGGCTCCAGCTCTGTAGTTAAACATCAGCTCTGCTTTCCAACCTTTTCTTCTTCCTCACCTGAGAGAAATTCGTTTTGGTTTCTAAGGTGCCGTGGTTTGTCTCACTGTAATTGTGATGTAAGTGTTGCTTTTGGTTTATTTGGTTTTAATTGTATTGGATGAGGGAGGAAAAGAACTCGATTTTTGCAGTTTTAAATGATTGTGTTATTCCAATTCCATCAGAAGCTCGGGGAGGGGAGACTTCCAAGAGCAAATCCTGGTTTGTACAAACAGGAGGCAGCATTGCAAAACCTGCCTGGTTGAACAAGCCAGGCAGAAATTGAGAAGAAGAATTAATTAGTTGTCCTCATGAATCCTTAGCCTGATAGCTTCATGAGTAAGCAGAGAGAAGCTTTCCATGAGTTTCTTGAGCATTTCTGTCAAGTGCCCCCACAGAGATACTTGGTCTCACAAGACTGCAGTTTAATCTAGCTCAAGGACTTTCCAAACTCCACAAATCAAAGACCTCTTTTTTTTTTCTTTTTTGTTTCTTTTTCTTTTTTTTTGTCTCTTTTTAAATCCTTACTCCAGGAACATTTAAGAGCTGGTGGAGTGTTAACGCTGAGCTGTGAAGCATTTCAGTGTCAATATACTTTCAGATTTTCCCGTGGAAAAAAATTAACTTGCACTTAATCCATGTTTTCTGTATAGTTCTTCCTATTATCTTTTTTTTAAATGGGGCTAAATATACCCCTCTACCTAATGGAATAGCCTTAAAAATTCCCAGGATGTTCAGCTTGATCAAATAACATGAGGAGGGTTCCTGAATTCCTTCACCTTAATGAATCCATGCTGCATTTTGCTCGTGCTGTAAATGCAGTAAAAAAGCTCCACAAGGCTCAGAATGAAACAAGATTTAATTCCTTTTCTTTAGGAATTTCTCTTTAGGTTCTCAGGTATTGATTTAAATGTAGGAAACCTGGAAATTTCTGGCATTTTGGAGATTTCCATAGGCTAAACACGTGTGTGGGTGTGTGGGTGTCTGTTTACCCAAACCTACAATATTTTGGTTTGTGGATAAGCTGGTTTAAAGAATAGTTTTATGGAGACAGAAACTGTGACCTTACCCATGTATGAGATTCAGAGACTTCTACAGGAACAAGGTAAAACCACAGGTAGGAATTGCTGAATAATTACCTTTAGACCAACCTGAGCAAGAACCTTCCCAGGAGAACAAGCTCATTTAATGGTTCCTAAAACTCAATCTTGTGGATGTCAATGGTCATGCTTGATTATTTGCAGCGGTGTTTTATGAAAAAGCAATAAAAATGCATCGGGAGGGTGCAGGGGAGGAGAGGGAACAACAAATGGGTTGAGTTTTTTGCCAGGTCCCCTCGGTGTGGCCGTGTGTGTTTGTCTGCCCAAACCTGCCGTGCTCTGCTGCCTGATGAGCGACAGGAGAGGGAGGAAATCTTGGGTTGTTGGAGGGAAAAAGCAATTACACTCATGGTGGAAGGATTAACCTGTTTTTGCAGGCCCTTCAGAGGCACTGAGCCTGGCTGATGCCTTTTTGGGACTACCTAAAAACAGAGGCCAGACAAAAGTAAGGGAATAAAAATCAGTGGTGTTTATTGAAGGGCTTTCAGGTACATTTCGGGCATTCCTACACCCAAAAAATGGAGCACAGGTTTTCACACTTTAATAAGTTTGGTCCATTTGCATACTGGGGATTAATCTCCCAATTACAGCTTCAGCTAATGAAGTAATTTACCCCAGGTTTGCTCCCCTCAAGTCACTTTTGTTTAAATCTCTCAGGGCCTGAGACAGTGAGGTGTCCTTGATTGCCAGGCCTGGAGAGGAGGAGTTGTGTCTGCCCAGAATGGGAAAGCAGCAGCTCACACTGTCCATGGAGCTTAGAGTTATACACTGAAGAGCTGCAGGATTATAAATACATGAAAAATATAAAAGCTAAAATCCTAATATTTTAAAATAAAAAAGCTACATTTTATATATATATATATAAAAGCTAAAAATCTAAGCCATCATGGCAAGGGGAGGAACTGCCAGATCCCACTGCCAGATCTGGATTATTCCTGCTCTTAATAATTTCTTTCCTTCCTTTTTCTGGGCTCTGAAAAATATCCCCCCAGTAGCTACAACCAAACAACCCCAATATCCACGGGGTTATTTAACCAGAGCACCCACCCACGTTCCCAAGAGAGGAATTCTGCTATTTGCCCAGGAATTTGAGGAGCAGCCAGCTGGAAGAGGATCTGGTCCTCAGGAGGTTTGAGGTTTTGAGGTAGGCTGTGTTTTGGGGATGAAACATTGGCCTTTGCACCTCGCCTCTGCCCAGCCCCGGCTCTGCAGATAAACGAGTTTCCTGTGCACACAGAACTTCACACCGAGGTGCCCCCACAGATAATTTGTCACTTTTGGCACCTGCTACTGAGAAAAGAGCAAGAGGTGCAGAGATGTAATCATCCTTCACCTTCCTGCCCAGGGTGGGAGCCGAGCAGGAGCAATCCAGGAATTCTTTCAAGTCTGGGCCTCGGAGCCACCTCCAGCCAGCGCTGGCTGCTGCCAACTTGTTACTTGTCAGAAATCCCTGCATTAGGGCTGTTCAGGCCTTTTGAAGTAGATTGGCTAGAAAGGCAGAAATAGATTTTTTTCTGTTGTTGTTTTATATAGAGATATTGTTTTAGGAATGCTGTGGAAGAAAGTTGTAAGAGTAAATCGAAAGTCGGGCTTTGATTTTGTTTTTTGTATAGAGAGTGGGGTTTGTTTTAGGAATGTTGTGGAAGAAAGTTGGTCTGGAAGGAGTAAATCTAAATTGGGAAATGGATTTTGTTTATATATGTATAGATATGTATAATTATTTTGTGGAAGAAAGTTGTTCTTGCAGGAGTAAATATTGAGTTTGTCCAATATTGTCATTCACTCTCTTTGTAGCCAAAGACCATTCACATAAGAGTTGGACTTGGTGATCCTTATGGTTCCCTCCAACTCAGAATTTTCTGGGAGCTACAGTGCATTTATTACCTGTAATTGCACCTGGCAGCATTTCTGGTGTGTCTAAAACTTATTTTTCTAAACAAACAAACAAACAAAAATCACTATTTGGCCACAAAGCGAAATGCAGCTACTACAGAAAAGTGAATACATTTTTTGAAAGCTTTAGTATGAGAGAAGCCTAAAAACTCTTCAGTCCTAGAGATTGTGGGGGCTGAAGTGGTAAGGCGGAGAGGCTTTGCAGAGCACAGGCATTATTTATGAAATGCTGCCATTTCAGCATCCCTGGAGGAGGCAGGACAGGAGTTGGTGCCCAGAGGAGATGCTCGTTCCACAGGCAGGGAGCGCCGGGGGAGCCTGGAGCAGAGAGGAGCTGGGCTTTGCTTTGCTGGCTTCTGGTAACTTCCCTCCTGTGGCCCTGGAGCCACAGGACCATGGCAGCTCCTTCTGCACAAACAGAGCTGAGGGGAAAGAACAGGAACGTTTAACCCTTCCCAGAGCAGCAGGAACGAAACCTGCTGGTTTTGGGCAGCCCCCGTTGGCAGCAGGTTCTTGCAGGACGTGCTGGTGGCACTTGTCCGTGGTTCCATCCGTGGGGCTGTCCCCGAGGGATGAGGAGCGTGGGTTTGAGCCCGGGTTTTCCATCACCACCCTGGTGGCATCGCTCCAGCCTTTCTCCTGTTCCCTCACTCGCTGTGCACAGCTGGTTTGGAGAAATCAGGGGCTGCTCTTGTCTTCTCCTGCAGCAGATCCCAGTGGTGGAAATGTTCCTTGGATGCTTAGGGAAAGCTGTGATTCCTGGTTTTCCACTGAGGGAGGTTGTGGCATTTCTCCTGCAGAAGGATGTGATAAATCTCAGGCATTTAAATATGTTCTGAGCAAATATTTCGCTCTCAAGGAATTGTGTGTTGGGTAAGACCTCTGAAGGTGTGGAAAGCCTGAGGGTTTTTGGTGTTTGTTGCCAATCAGGAATGGCTTCCAAATTTCATGGGCCTGAGAATGTTTCCAAAACAAAATAAGCAGCTCCAAACTGTTTCTGTTGAATTTTCTTCTTGAGGTTATCCATGCAAACCTGAAAAGTGGACAGGAGAAGGAGTAAGGTGCCTTACCATGTTTATTTTTGGATTTGCTGGACATTATTTATTTCCTCAGCTTCAGTAGCATCTCTGCCACTGCTCTGCTTAGGGAGAGCAAACAGAGCAGGAGAAGTTCCAAATAATCAGTTGGAGGAGTAAGTGAGGATAATGCTGGGATCTGTAATTCAGGCTCATATTGCAAAGGTTCCAAAGGATTGGCTTCTGGACGTGCTCTTAGGTGGTTCTTTCCTCCTTTGTTCAGACCTGTGAGGGGAAAAAAGGAAGATGCAGATCCTGATGATATTGCTGCCTTCAAAAGAGAGGGAATCGGGAGGGATTGTTCAGTGCGCTCATTCTCAGGTCTTCATTTAGATAATGTGGCTTCCCCTGACTCCAGGGAAGTCAATAAGGTTTATACCAGAGCCCTGGCACTCTATAAATTAAATATTAGGAGCAGTGTTTGAAGTTTAAAGCCCTCCCTCCTCCTCCAGCTCGGATTTTCTGCCGCTGTGCTTTTGTCTTTCTGCCTGAGCACCTTGCTGACAAGTGCTAATAACAAAATGCCAAGAGAGGGTCCAGTCGGAGTTACCACCCATTAAACATTCTGAACTTGTCCTTTTGCTCATAGATTGTGCATAATTAATAATTAAACGGTTTCAGTTGTAATGGGTTGACCTCCTTGAACTGTTCATTATTCACAAGGCAAAGGCATCACTCAAACTTTTTTCCTCTTGCCCTTCCCTTGCTCGGTGTGCTCAGCTGGTTTGGAGAAATCAGAGGCTGCTCTTGTCTTCTCCTGCAGCAGATCCCAGTCATGGAAATACTGCTTGGATCTTCTCCTGCAGCAGATCCCAACTGTGGATTATTCCTTGGATCTTCTGCAGCAGATCCCAGCTGTCGAATTATTTCTTGGATCTTCTGCAGCAGATTCTAGTGGTGGAAATATTGTTTGGATCTTCTCCTGCTGCAGATCCCAGCTGTGGATTATTCCTTGGATCTTCTGCAGCAGATCCCAGCTGTGGAAGTGTTGCTTGGATCTTAGGGAAGCAGCCAGTCCTGGGTATAATTTTCCATGGATCCTTAGAACCCTTTGTGTCTTCACTGCCATTTTGGCATCATCCCCAGTATCGAGGTCTTTATGACACTGGTCAAAAGCTGTGGCAGTTCATGAAAAGGAAAGACCCTTCTCCCAGTCAAAATTGAAAAGATCTGTTCCTCACTCCTTTAAAATCTCGGATTTCTACTTTCTTTCCCTCTATAGTGTGGTTTCATTTTGTAGGTGGGGAAATCAGGCAGGTCACTGGGGTGCAGCAAATGTGATCGTATCCCAGCACTCAGGCTGGGTACAGACATGTAGCTTTCC